>NW_023462272.1:7106-10128 GCF_013731165.1 Rhagoletis pomonella
GATATTAAAATAGTTCAACTTGCAATGAAAGAGAACAGAAGACTTGGCAAGCAAAATGTTGTTTGCTTACGTTTTGTATAAACATACATATGTACATATAGCAGCAGTTAAATTTATTTAAATAAATTGCGTATCGTCCATTTCCGTTGTAGCATGGCATAGATTTAGGCGCAATATTTAACTCTTCTATCGGGGCGACATCTGGAGTCTTCTAGTTCTTACAACGAGGTTCATATCTAGACTAGGTTGATATCTAGAATTTGCCACAAATAGCTTTGCTACACTATCGCCGGCAGCTTTAATTATTTTATAGCGGTTTTACGTTCTTTGGCAAATTACGCTCTGTTAGCCATAAAGCTTACTATTTTTTGACCGCCTTTGAATCAAGACCCCTGGACCATATGGGGAATTCATTTATATTTTAAATTGCATTGTCCTCGTGATTGGAACTATGCTGAAAATTTCAAGACTCTAACTTGTCGGAAAGTTAGTTTAAAATCGATTGGAAATTTCAGCGATTTCCGCGGGATGGCCAAGTTAAATAAAAGCTTATAAAAACCGTAAAAACGGCTGGAGTTTGCGCGCAAATATGTTCATAAAAATATGCATTTCTGGCAAAAGGTATATAATGGTAGAATACACTTTTGAGGCTATAATAATATTTTTTTAGGTTCTATTTACCGACGGAAGTAAATTTAACTTATTTGGCTCAGACGGTAAGAAGATGGTATGGAGGCAAAAGAACTCCCGAGTTTCAGCAGCAAAACCTTACTCCCAGTATGAAGCACGGCGGTGGCTCCGTCATGGTTTGGGGCTGCATGGCAGGTGGTGGTACTGGAAATCTGCAACATATTCCAGGCATTATGAATAAATATGTGAATAAATATGTTTATATAGACATTTTAAAGCAAAATGCGGCCGCTGTGGTGTAGTGGTAAGCAGTGCGCGCTTTCACTCACCAGCACCTGGGTTCAAGCCCTGGTCAAAGCAACATCGCAAAAAAAAAATTTAGAAAAAGGTTTTTTCTTAACAGCGGTCGTCCCTCAGCAGGCAATGGCAAACCACCAAGTGTATTTCTGCCATGAAAAACAGCTTCTCATAAAAATACAATCGCCGTTCGGAGTCGGCGTAAAACCGTAGGTCCCTCCGCTTTGTGTGACAACATCAAGGCGCACGCCACAAATCGGAGGAGAAGCTCGGTCAAACACTAACATATGTGTAAGCGCCAATCTATATATTAAAGCAAAATGTTAAACCAAGTGTTGAAAGACTAGGGATCGAAGGAGACTTTTATTTTTACCAGGACAATGATCCCAAGCATAAATCCTTTGTTGCACGGGAATGGCTACTATATAATTGTCCCCATGTACTGGAAGTACCCCCACAATCACCCGATTTAAATATAATAGAAAACTTGTGGGCTCGTCTTGACCAAAACGTGCGAAAACATAGCATTTCGTCGAAAAAGCACCTTTTAGATGCCTTACACGCCGAGTGGCGTGCACTTCCATCAACATATACCTGCGGTTTGCTAGAATCAATGCCCAGACGTCTACAAGCCGTAATTTCTGCGAAAGGAGGTCCAACAAAATATTAATTTGTTATTTAAGTTAATTTTAGTTTAGGTGGCTCACTTTCACTGTGAGATAGATTTATGAATTATTTTAGTTTTTGTTGATTTTTTTATAATAAACAAGGGTACTATTTTATGTACGTGATGAATTACTGAAGCTTAATATTCAAACAATAAATGCACATAAGTTTTTTCAATCTGGGTTGTTTTTCAATATTTTTTCACATAATTCTGCTAACTTGATGGTGTGGCTCACTTTGACTGCGACCGACTGTATGTTAAAATTCGATTGAAAAATCGCCTCATGTAAATTCCCTATAAGTCCTCTTTTTGTAGAGAATGCTATAATTCTCGACAGTTTATCTAACCGTGTTCTAACCGTCTACCTTAGAGAATCACATTAGAATTAGAATCGGTTATGTATGTTTTTTACAGGCTAGATTTCCATATCCGCAACTGCATATTGAAAGTACAAATCGTCGCCTGGGTAAAAGATTGTTGTAAGCGCAATTTTTAAAATTTTTTGATCTAGATACAGTTATATATTTTGAAATAAGGTCCTTCGATTGGTTTCAGTTTTTAGATATCTCCCTTAGTTTCCATGATATTGACTACAATTTTTTCGATAATTTACTTAGAAGTGCAGTCAATAGTCAATATCTAAAAAATGGTGTTGTCCGTTTTTGGATATCTCCTTTAGTTGCTGAGACATTGAGTAAAAAGTGTCGTTAACACTCACATTTTTTCGTATTTCATACAAAGTCGCTTGCAAATTAAGGACAAATGACGCTTACCACAAAATTTCACTAAAGAAAATCCTTCATAAACTCAAAACTAATTAACAATAAACATTAAAAATTAAATAATTTGAGAATTTTTGTGAACTAGTAACATTTTCAGACTTTGGAGAAAATCTATGCTTTACAAATTTCAATTTCCAAATTTCGATTTCCCGAAACCTGCCTATAAGGAAATCAAGTTGAACGGCTTAGAAATTTTAACAACAAATATCTTCAAATATGTATATAAAAATCTCGTGTCAGAGTGGTAGTGGTCGAACTCCTCCTAAACGGCTCGACCGATCTTTATGAAATTTTTTGTGAATATATGGTAGATATGAGAATCGGATGTAAAGTATATTTCATACCGCTAAGGGCAGGGGACGTGGCACCTCCCATACAAACCCAATTTTTCATATTGCATATCTCTGGATGTGTTCATGGAAGAGTACTGGAACTCTGTATGTACAAGATATATAAAATCAGTCGCGTGGTCATGAAGAAAAATTGGGGCTATTGGAAAAAAGGCCGTGGCCTCCAATGGTAGATTACTCGAAAATGGTATGGAGATATATGAAATCAATCCCATACCCTTAGAGGAAATTGGGGCCATTTGAAAAGGAGACGGTGCGCCTTTCAAACGCACTGAAACTGTTGTTGTTGTTGTTGT
>NW_023462272.1:10228-13609 GCF_013731165.1 Rhagoletis pomonella
TGTTGTTGTTGTTGTTGTAACAGCTTACAAATTCCCCAAAGAGATTTTGGGGTGTTGCTGGAGTTACAGTCCTTGGCCAGATATACATCTGGGTCGTTCCGGTTACGTAGACCCAACTGTCGTGGGAACGACGCACTGAAACTATAACGTTAGTTTTGCTAGTTTATTTAAGACGGAAATGGAAATATGCCTTCTGACAACCACCAAACCCTAATATTAGAAGATAAACATTCCCACGACAGCCGGTTCTACGTACCGGAATGACTCGGGTTTCACCCGACCAAGGGCTGTTGTTTCGGCGATCTAACCCCGTTTAGGTCGGCGAAGTATCTCAGATGTTGTCCGTCCATAGGGCAACATTCACTACGCATTCTCCTACTCAGGGCTGGCATCGAGTCAAACCCTGGGCCAGAAATATACACCTGCTGTGTATGCCGAAGACGTTTACACCACAACTCCACCTCAGTCAGGTGTAATGCCTGCGAGGGGTGGAGTCACCTCAGGGTCTGCTCGGGACTACGGACACACAGACAGTGGACCACGTCGTACGTGGCCCCCTGTTGCTCAAATAGAGCAGCCTCCACGGCAACCAATAGTCCGCCCGTGCAGCCCCACACACTCACACAGCAACCACACACAGTCGCCACAACACAACAACATACCACAGCCACCACAAACCACATAACACACACAACCGCACCACCACCCACACGCCGCCGCCAACAACTCTTGGTTCCCCCTACAATCTGCACGGTATGTCAGACCAGAATATTCCGTAATGTGACATCAGTCAAGTGCAACACCTGCCTTGGCTGGTGCCACTTTAGGGCATGTTCAGGTCTGCGCACCACGCGAGATTGGACGGGGAACTTCGAGGGCCCGTGTTGCGCTGCCCGGTCGCTGGCATCAATTGCGACGCCCCCCAATACCACCACAGGGAGGCAATCACCCCAGCAGCACACACAGCCAACGGCGGCAAGAACTTACACCTCACTCACACCCCACATCACAACACGTCTCCCGAACCACATGAAGCTCCTCCAATTCAACTGTAACGGGCTACAGAGCAAGATTGAGGAGATAACCGCCTTTATGTGTCGGCATGGTATATTAATAGCTGCGGTCCAAGAGACGAAGTTGCACAGCAATTCAACTTTGTTGAATTGTGCCGGGTACAACGTGCACCGTCGAGATCGCGAGCGAGATAATGGTGGTGGCTTAGCGTTCATCACGCACCACACCGTGCAGTATCGTCTTATCGAAGCAGACATCGACCGCAGGGATACCACCCTAGAATGTCAGGGCATCGCTATCCGGTCAGGCGATGTCGAGCTCGAAATATTTAATATATACATACCCCCTGTCACCTGCTGCCCGGCAGGATATCACCCTGATATAGGTGCGCTCCTCAGAGGTGAAAACCGTATGGTAGTAGGTGACTTTAATGCGCACCACGATCTTTGGCACTCAAGCCTGTCAAACGATCGTAGGGGAACAGACTTGGCTGAGCAGATAGACGATTCGACATTCTGCACAATGAACGACGACGCACCCACCAGGATTATGGGTAACTGCAGTAGCTCGCCAGACATCACAATAGTCAGCGCTGGTCTGATAAACAGCATAACGTGGCGACCTATGCTGACTCTAGCATCAGACCATCTACCCATAGTCATCTCGATTGATAGACCAACCGACTTTGCCTCCGCCAAACACCGGACCTATGTCAATTTTTCTAAAGCTGACTGGAAAGGTTACGCGGAGTTTACTGAAAACACCTTCACATCGCTCCCCACACCAACCGACGTCCATCTCGGTGAACGTAAGTTCCGCAGGGCTATCACCGCTGCTGCAGCTCGCTTCATACCGGCAGGGTGCATATCGGACCCACGTCCAAACTTCCCTGCCGAAGCGGCTGTTTTAGCAAATGAGCGTGATAGCCTTCGTCAGGCCGATCCCGGAGATCCCCGTATCAGGGATCTCAACGCGGAGATTCGGCAACTTGTAAACGTACATAAGCGGAAGAAGTGGGAGGAGCATCTGAAGACTTGCAACTTCACCTCTGGTGTGAGCAAGCTTTGGTCAACCGTGAGGTCATTGTCTAATCCGACGAAGCACGACGACAGAGTCGAAATTTCCTTCGGCGACCATGCTTCGTCGGACCCGGAGCGATGCGCGAGCTATTTTAGCCGGCAGTTCATACTGCATCCTCCGGTGGACAAAGCCAAGCGTCGAGTGACCAGAAGGCTGCACAAACTGCCAACAACTTGTGCCCCCCTTGCTTTCACTTGCGGTGAAGTTCAGGTGGCCATCGGGAAGGCGAAAGCCTCCAAAGCCATGGGTCCCGACGGAATATGCATGCTGATGCTGATAAATTTGGGTCCTGCGGGGGTAGCGTACCTAACGGAGGTCCTCAATTTGTCAATGGCCACTCTCATCATCCCAGACATCTGGAAGGTGGGGAGAGTGGTCCCACTGCTCAAACCGGGGAAACCTGCAAACAAAGGAGATTCGTATCGTCCGATTACACTCCTTTCCCCGGTAGCGAAGACACTCGAGGCCTTGCTACTCCCGTACTTCACAAATCACCTGACCCCAGCGAAGCATCAGCATGGTTTCCGTAAAGTGCACAGCACAACAACAGCACTTAACGCCATAAACACTCAGATAACTCGTGGCCTTAACCGTAACCGTCCCTGTGAGAGAACGATTCTAGTAGCGTTGGACTTGTCAAAGGCGTTTGACACCGTCTGTCATTCCACGCTACTAGAAGATATAGAGGCCTCCTCTCTCCCACAGAGGCTCAAACGGTGGTCGGCAAATTATCTAAGTGGTCGACATTCGTCGGTAATGTTCAGAGACAAAACGAGTAAGCAGCGAAAAATAAAACAGGGGGTTCCTCAGGGTGGTGTCCTTTCCCCGCTACTGTTTAACTTTTATATTTCAAAGCTCCCTCAACCACCAGAGGGAGTCTCGATTGTCTCCTATGCCGACGATTGCTCGATTATGGCGACTGGGAATGGAATTGATGACCTGTGTTCGAAAGTAAACGGCTATCTCTCCGAACTCTCTCGCTTCTTCACTGCAAAGTGTCTAGCCCTCTCCCCTACGAAATCCTCCGCGACCCTGTTCACAACCTGGACGAAGGAGGTCAGGCTACCGCTGGGGATTCACGTCGATGACACACCAATTCCGACGGTGAATAACCCCAAAATACTCGGAGTAACTTTCGACAGCCTGCTCTCCTTCTCTGCGCACTCAACCGCTATTGTCAATAAAGTACAGTACCGCAACAAGGTCCTCAAGTCGCTAGCCGGCAGTACTTGGGGCAAAGACAAAGAAACGTTGCTGGCAACATACAAGGCAATAGGCCGGCCGGTT
>NW_023462272.1:13709-20066 GCF_013731165.1 Rhagoletis pomonella
GAAATATGCCTTCTGACAACCACCAAACCCTAATATTAGAAGATAAATGCATCATTGAAAACGTATCTTTGTAGGCATGTTTTTTGCTGGGTTATTTAAGACGGAAATGGAAATATGCCGTCTGACAACCACCAAACCGTAATATTAGAAGATAAATGCATCATTGAAAATCATGAACGTGAACTGTTGGTGAAAATGTTGGACCAAAATGTTTCACTACAAAAAATTTATTTTGGGCGGGACGAAGTTCGCCGGGCCTGCTAGTATAAGCATATTAGTGGTATTCACCAAAATGAGCAAGTGACCTGGCAGTCTGGCGAAAGAGCAGATCAGCACAAGCAACGACTGTTGACAACTGCCGTTGCTCGAGCTCATCTGCTCTTTTGCCAGAGTGCCAGGCCACGTGCTCAATTTGGTGAATACCACTTGTTTATATTTTTTAGTTATACATGTGTTTGAGGATACCTCCCTTAACATCCTGACCAAGTTTAATTTTTTGATTCCACCTGGTTTTCTTAAAACAAAAGGTGCGGCTGAATACTAAAGCCCACTCGTTATTAGTTTTGCCTCATCATTACCAGACTAATTCCTAGAGGTTGTGATCAGACATGACGCAACTTCTAGAAATATCTAACGCATACTTATATAGTATTTGCGAAAAGTTTAACTCTATTTTGAACTTCTGGCAATAAATATTCAAAAATATCAGCATTTCTTAACATCATTGTAAATAATATAGGTAAATGGAATAGTACCGAACTTTCATACATCATTTACATAGTAATAATAGTACACTTACTTGTGACGCAGTTGGACAGCGACTCCATTCCCTATTGGAGTGTCCTGCAATAAATCGAAAATATGCCTCTATTATTGTTATGTATTCAGAAAAAATAATCTTGAAATGATTGTCATAAATAGCACATCACGAAATTCACTTTACAACCGTATTATGTAAAATGCCGCAGCTCAATACGGAACGACGATCTACCACCAACAAACACTTCGTACTCGCCTTTGCTAAGAATTTTCCATAATCTGCAGCTACAAATCGCTGTCCGATCAAACGAGGGAAAAACTTCGGTACTCTCAACATTTTTTTAATAATTTCGAACCGAAATTAAAATCCTTACAAGCAAATTCTTGACGTGAAAAACTTCTCGAACTTCACAGTCGCGTGCGTACGAAAAAAAGAACAGCAACACGTTTTTTACTTGGAGACAGATAACTATTGGAATCACAGGGTAATTAATATGTAAAAAAATTTGAATTTGGTTGAAGATTGAAAAATGCAGGGATTCTCTTAGGGCCCTATCACACGATCTGTATTTATCAAATAACGCTCGATTTTTTATTCCAAATGTTCCCTTTTTAACGTTTTTTTAATTGTTTTAAATAGCACCACAGGCGAAAATTTTTAGCATCGCGCGATTTTTTATGGGAAAATTTGGGAAATGTTTAGTACCACTCACACCGTTTTTTGGGTGTGGGGCGGAGGGGGAGGGGGCGGGGCCCCCAAAACACCCCCCAATAGAAAGGAGACAGTCGCCGCTTTCTAAAAAGGGGAACCCCTCCCTTGGACTCCTCCCACAGGCACCTAGGGAACCGTTTGAAAAAGGGGGAAAAACGGATTTTTCTTAGGCAAACTGAGCAGTTTGAAGTGTAATATGACCCAACTAACAGAAACCGTGGGATTTTTTAATAAAAGAAATAATGCCAAATTAGATATGGGGGGATTTTGAATAAAGAATAAAAAGTTAATTAAAAATAGAAAAAAAAAAGTTTTTATAAAAAAAAATGTTCTTTTTAACAAATGTATTTTTGCGTAGAATTCCTTTCTACGTAAGCGGCCTTCGGCCGCACTTAGGGATTATAACCCTCAGGCAGCAGAATTCTCCTTTCTGTGTTGCCAAAGAAGGGGGGCTGAACACCTTTTGCAGAGAACACCTTTCTGCGTAGGCGGCCTTCGGCCGCACTTAGGGATTATAACCCTCAGGCAGTAGAATTCTCCTTTCTGTGTTGCCAAAGAAGGGGGGCTGAACATATGAAGCGGTTGACAAGAACTAGTAAAGAAATTTCTGTACGATTTCTTAAAGGAAATTATAAAAAAAATTGTGAAACCTTTCAGAATTGTATGAAATCCTGGTATGCAGGGTATACATATACATACGAATATGAATAGATAAAGAAGATGTTGATGACACAAGGAGTTCATACCAACGGTAAATGTTGTTTTTGTACGATTCCTACAACCTGTAGTTGTTGAATCATGTAGTCTGTTCCTTTGAACTTCGGACTAAAACCTGTGGAACTGTCAAACTACAATTTTACGCTCTCAAATGAGAGTAAAAGGAGAACAGATGCAGAAGTGCATAGGAACGCAAAAAGCACTATTTCCTGTAAAAACGTCAGAAGGTTTGTTTACATGTCATTGGTACTACACCGATTTGGCTGAAATATCACTAAATAATTATTAAAATTTATACATATTCAAATATTTCGTTGTTTACTTCCATTTTTTAACAAATATAAGCTTCTTTGCTTTCACTGCTTTCTGTTTTTGTTTGCACATGTAAATCAGCTGATCGTTTGACACTTTTCATGAACTTACAGGAAAAAAATCTCCGGACTAAATCCTGTAACTTCTGACTAGGAACAGTTGCTCATTTACTCTCTCAAATGTGTTCCCACTTACAGGTTTTGTGTCAATAGGAACGACTTCCTGTAAGTTCTGACTAAATCCTGTAAACCGGACTGCTATTGGAACAGACTAATGATCTGTTCCGAAAAAATTACAACAATGCCGCAACTATTTATTGGAAATTGCAGACCTACGCATTCGGAAACGAAGAAGGTTAATAGGCGGGTTCTGTATAATTTAAACAAAAATTAACGTAAGAAAACAAAACATCTTGATTGTTCAAAAGCAAAGAATTTGATGAAGATTGTTTTTTGTTTGTTTATAAGATGCCATTTTTCACTGCGATAGCATCGCACAGATGTGTGCGTAATTGTGTTTTCGAAGTGGTAAATTCTTTAGCATCAGAAACGGTGCGTAGGTGGAGGTGAACTCGAGCCGGCAAAAAAGCAATATTGTGAAATTTTTTAAGGGCAGCAGTCTACCGGATATCCGATCGGATATCCGAATCCGGCTGTTATTTTTTTTACAGGATATCCGGAATCCGGTTATCCGGCAAAATTTATATCCGGCACATCCCTACTTCTGAGTAAATAAATTTGAAATTTGAATGAAAATTAGTTGATTTTTTTTTAGATTTCTACAAAATTTTAAGCGTGGGTTTACATGGTTTTTTTAAATGAACTTTATTTTAGTTGAAATTGAACATACTGAAAACAAAATTTCAATGGTTAACCATAAAACCATATGAATTGCATAAAGCTTAAAGGGGAAAAATGCATTTAAAAAAAGAAAAGTGGATGATCTCCAGCAAATGATCACTAAACGCTATATACCGTCTGAATTTCATGAATTTTATAATAGAATTATAGAAATATAAAATAAGCACTTAAATTTCCAATATAAATTATGCTTTAATGATTTAGTTTAAACCCTAAATGTGCTACTCTTCCACGCAAATAGTGAAATGTGCTACTTTGTATTCCACGCGAAAATCTGAAGTGTGCTACTCTTCCACGCAAAAATCTGAAATGTGCTAGTCTTCCACGCAAATAGTGAAATGTGCTATTCTTCCATGCAAAAATCTGAAATGTGCTACTCTTCCACGCAAAATTCTGAAATGTGCTACTCTTCCACACGAATAGTGAAATGTGCTAGCCTTCGACGCGAAAATCTGAAATGTGCTACTTTTCGACGCGAATATTGAAATGTGCTAGTCTTCCAGGCTAATAGTGAAATGTGCTAGTCTTCAACGCGAATAGCGAAATGTGCTACTCTTCGTAGGGACCGACGATATGTATTAGTAATGAGAATTGGAGTACAAGAAATTTGAATACGCTCTTCTTCCCCCTCCATGCTGGCTCTTGATGTTACCCCTCATCTACCACCTAAATGTGCCAAGCCGGCTGCTAAGTTCAAAAGGCTCCTGGGAGCCACTTTCCCCATCTCTGAGCTAAACGATTTGGAAGTGTCTGGAATTATTTCCAAAGTTGAAAAAAATTACCACTTGTAATTATTCCAAAAACTGACGGTGGAGTGCGACTCGCAAACTTTCGAATACGTTGTTTTGATGAAATTTTAAAAAACCTTAATATTACATTTACATTGGACCAAAATGCGTGATTTGAAATCAGTCATTTGAAGGTGTTTACACTGCTTGATCCGCATTTGCTTTGACTTCTCATCAAATGAAAAGGGAAGACAAAAACAAAATGTATGTAAACAAACACTACATTTATTATATTGTTAACGCTTTTTGGACACAAAAAGGCAATTATTCTTTGATTAAACTAAAAATGTGTAAAGCTCTTGTATAAATTAACAATTTTTACACACAAATTTCAAAGATTTATTTATTTCGTTGTGTTTGTTTTGTGTTTGAAAAATTCCAAATGTCAAAGACAAACCAAAGCTTTTGTGGAACTTTTGTTTCTGAGTGCGTTCAATAAAATAGTACGGCAATTGGAACGCATTTGTTTCGTGATTTTGTGTAAATGCGTCGAAATGCGTCATTCTGGAAATGTGAATTTGTATGGAGAAATGCGTGATTTGGCCTCGCATTTGAGGTTTCTCGCCCAAATGACGCATTTGGGCTCAATGTAAATGTAATATAACGGTTCGAACTATTTCTGCCGTCTTGACCTATATAAAGCGTATCTACATCTCCGAGTAAGTCAAGAATCGAGTGCAATCCAAACCATTTTAACTCATAGAGGCACGTATAAAGTAAACAGGCTTTCTTTTGGTATAAAAACGGCACCAGCTGAATTCAATCGTATTATTGAACAAATACTATCCGGATTGAAGAATACCATGTCATATTTCGACGATATCATAGTACATGGAGCTACAAAAGAAGAATACAGAAACAATCTGATTGAATGCCTCCAAAGCCTTGAAGAACACGATTTACATTTAAATAAAAATAAATGCTAATTTTTTCAAAATCAAATCGAATATTTGGGTCATGTTGTCCAATATAACAATATTTCAAAAGCACCTTCCAAAATTCAAGCGATTGTGAATATGACACGTCCAACTAAAACAGACCACAGTATATACAGTAATAAACCTTTTCGCAATTTTTCACCAATTGGTCCCCGAGGAGCACTTTTGGGTGGTGTGCAGCGTTTTCGTTTTGCGCGCACGGTAACACTTACTGTGGGAAATTTCGCCACATGCTTAGAAAAAGTTCTTTTCGAGGAGGAAATCTATATATAAATACGCCACAAGAAAATTTTGCAATCCCTTTTTTGAAGGCACCGTTCGCTCGATTTCAATGAAACATACACCGATTTAAAGGATATAACTTCCTCTAATCCAGAAATGTTAATCCCGATACATCGGGGGCGTGGCATCTGACATCTAGACTAAAATGTGAAAACCACTATATCTCTAAAACCAGATATGCTGGGGAACTGAAACTTGGCACAGATGCATAGATTGTAAATACCCTACTAACGGTGAAAAATGGTAGGTACCGGGAAAGTGGGCGTATCACTTCCCATAAAAACTGAAATTATCATATCGCTTATCTCTGGAACTACTTATGCTAACGTTCTGAAATTGGGCACAGCAACATATGTTGGAAATACTGTACTTACGGCGAAATATGGTAGATATTGGGTAGGGGGGCATGGCACCGCCCATACAAACTGAAATTCTCAGAACGGCTTTCTCTGGAACCGCTTATGCTGACGTCCTGAAATTTGGCACCGCAACATAAGTTGTCAATACCGAACTTACAGCGAAGAGTGGTCGATTTTGGATAGGGGGCGTGGCACCGCCCATATAAACTGAAATTCTCATATGAATCAAACCACGCCAACTGTGTCAATGAATTTTCATTGATTTTCTGGAAAGTGAAGACAATTGTGGTAATCTGTAGATAATTATAGAACAAAAATACACTTTGGACGGTTTTTCGAAATTGCACTTCGTTTTTGTTTTTTTTTTGATATTATAAGAATATTGCAATTTTTGAGAGAAAAATTCGTAACTCGCGACCCATTTGATGAAATTTGATGAATTTTTTTTGAGAGTTGCTGAAGCTTTTCCATTTACAATAGAAAGATTTGCAGAATAAAATTTGCAAAACAATTAATTCTTTAATAACAATAATTTAAACAATTGCAATTATTTATATATTCTAGGCCCGCGATTGCAGTGAAATTTTGGCACAATATACTCTAAACTCTTGTTTTTAAATTCCAAAAAGA
>NW_023462273.1:0-20062 GCF_013731165.1 Rhagoletis pomonella
ACACATATTGCTTATGGCAACAAATTTAGCGGCCTTTGGAAAAAAAAACAAAAAATCCCCTTTTTCCCCCTATTCCTTTAAATTTTTTTACGAAGTTGTAGCCATGAAAAAGCTCATAAAATCCTTTTGCCGTCTGAAGGCGGCGTAAAACTGTAGACACATCAAGACACCACAAATTGGAGGAGAAGCTCGGCCAAGCACTTAGCAAAACAGCGTGGCTGAGAACGAAGTAACAAAAGTAAAAAAAAAAAAAATTATTTCGAAAAACTTTACCTGGGACGTTTGGATAGCTTATAAATAATATTTTCTTAGCTTTTGCTTTTTTTGTTATCAGACCAATATATCTCAGCTTTTCTTAATTGGAAGCTTGCATACCCTGTATGTGTCAACTCTTCGGATTGCATGAGTTACCTATATTGTTTTATTTTTTTTTTGGTTTTGTTTTTATAACGTATATTTATTTGTTGCTTTTGTATACTCCGCTTGAATACCTACATACCTAAAATTTACAATACACCCACAGACATATGTACATATATACTATATATATAAACAAACAAACTGCTTTATATGTATACAATATTTTGCATTTGTTTTCTGTTTTTTGTCTTATTTCTTTTTTACGAATTGGAAGAAGTTTCAGTTGCCGCCGAAGTTTCAAAGCGCTTGGATGTGTATTGTGAACTCGGACGCAGTTTTTGTTCGCGGTGCGCGGTTCGCGACTGACTTGTGTGGTTCGTTGCTTAATTTCTTAATTTTTAAGTTTTTTGGATAATTGTCAACAACTAAACTAAAACGCGATATCGACCTCAAATTGAAGCAAACATACATATGCTACATACATATGTACAAACATATACATATGTGTAAGTGTAATAGGCTGTGAAATGGCAAGTGCAAAAATTACATAAAAATTAAAAAAAAATAAAATAATTAAATAAAAAATTAGTCACATATTAAAGTGTTACTGCAAATAAATGATGAGTAGCAGCATTTTACTGGAATTCCTTATTTGTGCTTACACGTACGTATTGTGTTGTTGTAGTACTAATACATACATACATATAAGTAAATAGATGCACATAAATAAATAAATCCAACTTATGCATTTTAACAATTAAAACAAGTGCGAGTCCACATATGCAATTTAGCGCAGATACATACATACATATGTACGTACTGGCTATGGTGTATGCAAATTTGTGTAAATATGTATGAATGTATATACGTACATATATTTAGAATTTATAACTGTCAATTGCTGATCGAAGTAATATGCAAAAAATGCGGTGTCCAAATAATTACCGAATTTGTTAATATTGTCTAAAGTATTGCAACATTTACCTATGCATGTAGAGTGCTTTATCCTATGACACATACATAGGTACATACAGCGGCAGTCAAAATAATAGAAACAGCAAAATTCAAATGATGCTGTTGGCCACTTATATTTATTTATTTATTGTTAATAATTTCCATTTAGGATATTAGTTTAGCTATATCAGATACCACATAAATAAAAGTTTCAAAGCTTGCTAATTATGTTAACTTGGAAAAAATTTTCATAAAAATTTAGATTTTTTAATTAGATTTAGTTTTTTTTTAAACTATTAAATTTAAATTATATTTTAGTATAATAAAGTGCAAGTTTCAAGCCGTTGATTTGTAGAATTTTTTTTTTGTGGAGGAAAAAAAACTTACTTTTATATGGAAGAAAGTGCGCAACACCTTCCAAAAAAAAATACTAAAAAATTAACGGTAATTTTTAGCGATATAAAATTTGCAATTTATTTATACTTGCAAATAAAAAACAATTTGCAAATGCCTAACTCACTGTTTATTCGACGGTGAAAAATTCTTATTTAATATTGCCTATTTATAAAAAGGCAATAATATTACCATCGAAGGAGAAAATAAAGTTAAAAATGGTTGCTATTATTATTTTGACCGCCACTGTATGTACATAGATAAATATGCATTTTGTACATATACATATGGATGCATGTAAGTCGTTTGCCAAAAAATTGAAATAAACCCAAAATACCTACCAAGCCAAACCACAGGTTTGCATGTTGCTAAACTGAGATCAGCTCAGCTGTGCCCATCTACATGCACATATGTATATGTACATATGCATGTTTGTACGAGTACACTTGTATTAAAAATGCAACATCCGCAAGCTAGTCGATGACATTCATAATTTTGATAGTTAGTTATATTAACTAAAGGCTAAAAGCAAAAAAAAAAATGCAAAAACATTCACAAGCAAAGGAAAACGTGTCGCTCGCTAAATAGTTACCCGCCAGACAGGTTTTGGTTACGGCTGTTCAATTGGAGTTTTGGCGGTTGCAATTTTTTTTTTTAATGAAACTTAAAACAATTTTTAACTGATTGAATTTCATATCTACTTTCGCATTGAACCAGTGCTATTAAATTAAAATTTCGCAGTAAGATGAATAGCGTATACAAAATGTTGAGTCAAAAAAATCTTTTCATCATTTTCAGTATTTACTTGGCTTAGTTAAAAATTAATTTTATTTACGGAATTCAAAAATTTGAAACCCTAAGTTATATTATAACTGTGATAAATAGTTGTGAGTGAACTAGTGAGTGAGTTAGTCTGTTCCAATAGCAGTCCGGTTTACAGGATTTAGTCAGAACTTACAGGAAGTCGTTCCTATTGACATAAAACCTGTAAGTGGGAACACATTTGAGAGAGTAACTGAGCAACTGTTCCTAGTCAGAAGTTACAGGATTTAGTCCGGAGTTTCTTTTCCTGTAAGTTCATGAAAAATGTCAAACGATCAGCTGATTTGCATGTGCAAGCAAAAACTAACAGCGGTGAAAGCAAAGTACCTTATAGTTGTAAAAAAAATGGAAGTAAACAACAAAATGTTTGAATATGTATAGATTTTAATAATTATTTAGTGATATTTCAGCTAAATCAGTGTTGTACAAATGACATGTAAACAAACCGACTGACGTTTTTACAGGAAATAGTGCTTTTTGCGTTCCTATGCACTTCTGCATCTGTTCTCCTTTTACTCTCATTTGAGAGAGTAAAATTGTAGTTTGACAGTTCCACAGGTTTTAGTCCGAATTTCAAAGGAACAGACTAAGGCCCCTATTATGAGTTGCATTCGATTTTCGACTGTGGTCGAAAGTGCTGAGCGAACGAATTTTCATTTGGTATTATGGCGCTCATTCGATGAAGAATAGCGCTATTGTGAATTTCGCTCGTTTAGGTTGTTCACAATAGTATATTTTTCACCGCTGAGAAGCTTTGTTTACAAATCGAGCAAACTAAATAGTGTGCTTATACATATTTATGCAAATTTGTTCTAATTAAAATGAAGTAAAAAAGAAAGCAATTTTATAAAAACGTGGTAAAATGAGTACAACGAGTTCTGGTTCAACGATTCGTCAGAGGATGAGAGCTTAGTAAACTGGCCAGGAGTAGCAAATGCTCTCTTAAACATTTAAGTTTATTAGTCTTTCGAATATATTTTGATATAAAATATATTTAAGAAATTTGTCTACAGATTCATTAAAAAGTTCCGACCATCTAAAGAGGCGTTTGTGAGCCAAATCTATTTAAAATATTTTAAAACTATCAACAGCGCTACGATTTTGTTCTCAGAGATCGTGCCAACAGAGCATTGGGATTTTCTTTCACAAGTAAAACCAGCCTTTCGAGCTTGTGTTTAGTATTCACGATGTTAGAACTGCATGAAATTAATAAAAATTGTTTAAAATTAGTGTCTAGCCGCCAAAATGTAAGAAAACATATACAAAATCATACATTTTTTCACAATTTTCTAACACTTCGTTACACCATCGAAAGCAAAATTCTGTTCGACAGAAAATTCGATACTCAACGAAAATTTCGACACGCCAGCATAGCTCATAATACGAATTTCACTTTCGATCTTCGATCTTCGATAGCCAGCGAAGATCGAAAATCGAATGCAGCTCATAATAAGGGCCTAAGTGTTTGTTAGGTACTCTTTCACGCTAAAACGGCTGAACGTATTTCAATGAAATTTAGCACATCTGGATTAGAGTTTTTGCCGTTTTCAAAAGTTAAAATCAATTAATTAATGAGTTAAATACAATTTTATAAAGAAGGAGTTTCAAAACGATTTATTTCGCAAATATTTGTTAAGGAGTTTGTAAAAGTTAAAATCGATTAATTAATAATAATAGATTCGCGCTTACACAATATGTTAGTGTTTGGCCGAGCTTCTCCTCCAATTCGTCGCGTGCGCCTTGATGTTGTCACACAAAGGGGAAGGACCTTCATGGCTGAATACATTAGGAAGTCTTCCATTGCCTGCCGAGGAGCGGCCGCTATTAGAAAAACTTTTTTTTTTTTAAATTGTGGCCACAAAATATTATTTCTAAATAAATTAAACTTTGACCCAAAAATTCTTACAAAAATATTATTGTTTCAATAGTTTAGGAAAAGATGCTCTCTGGCAAAAGCAAGTCTGTTGTTTTTGTTTTTAAGGCTCAGCAACGGTGCCTTTCTAGGGATTCTGGCTGGAAGTTTGACTTCTGCCATTCTGTACCTAATGGTTCGGCTTGTTACATCTAAATTCAATTCTATTTTCAGCTCTCTTGAGGACAGAAAAGGGTTAGCTTTGCAATGTCGAATTAAACGCCGCCTTTGATCGTGAACAGTCATTTTTCGTTTTCTACGTCGTGTTTCTGGTTTTTTTTTACGCTATGAAGGGCAGCGAATACCTACTTTTTGGAACATCATATCTTCTATCTTACGGACCGCTCACTAATATTTGTACAGGGTGCACCATTCCAAGAAATATATTTAACTAGTGTTGATATAATTGATTTAATATTTTTCAATAGGTTTTTTCTATTATTTTTTCCAACACTGTATGTGTCTCTATGCTCATCTATGTACTTTTGCAGTATGGCATATATGATATTTAGCATCACTTCTCATAAATTCTTTCTTCCTCGCTCAGAGTCAATCGAAATAAAATGATGTCATTCATTCCTTAGCCAAGCCGAACTTGCGGCGTCTTTTTCAAGATTTTTTGGCTATGCTCGTATACATAAGAACATACATGCATATGTATGTACATATATTTACCCTGTAAGAAATTAAATTAATTTGTAAGTAATTAACAATAAACTACTTTCTTTTCAATAATAACTAATTGAAATTTTCGCGTCCCTGTAACGAAGTGATTTGTTTAACATGGCGATGTCCTAGGGAGCAGTCAATTATCCGACTCTACATTTGATTTCAACTACATACTTTAAAATGCATTTGGCTTAAAGCACTTTAAATTCAGTATGTTTCGTTTGAATACGCTTTCGCTCTGCACTTCACAGATGCCTTTTCATATTTCCGAGACACAAATTGTTTCTTTGAGTAAAAAGAGTATCCAAATTTGAAACATTCACCTCACTGCATATGTTTCAAAGTAGTCTTTTAATTAATTAATAAAAAATAAAAAATCACTTGGTTCCGTCCGGGTACAAACTTCACTATAGCTACATGTTTACATATATGTATGTTTGTATGCAAGTATGCTCATATGTATACATACATATATGTAAATATATATGTATAGATGCACGTTCATGCGATTCAGCAATAAAATTGGTTTAAAATTACTACATCTATAGCTTAAGAACTACTCGTAGTAATTTTTTAACCGACTTCCAAAAAAGAGGAGGATATCAGTTCGTTGGAAAATTTTTATTTTTTTTATTTTTATTTTTATGTATGTTACCGCATAACTTTGGACCACGTCAACCGATTTCGATTTAGATCCGATCATTGGGTCATGAAATACATATATTTATACATATATTTTTTATATGAGAATTGAAGTCGGTTTTTTTTTTTGCTAAAAATTACTTGTTATTTTCTCCAGCAGAATTAAAAAAAAAAACTGCACCTTGAAACATTTCACTCTAAGCTAGTGATATGTACTTACAATGTATGTAATGTATATTTATGTATCGGTTTTGCTTAGAAGTTAAGAAAAATTCACAGAAACGTCATTCAATATATGCTAACGAATATACATACATACATATATTTTTACATACATGGAAACATTGTTAATACCATATGCGAGTACTTATTTTGAGTTATAAAAGAAGTCCGTAGGAAATACATAGGTGCACGTATTAAAGCGTTACCAGCAGCTTACACCTCACCCGGTGGTCCTTACCTAACCGAAACCCCGGTTCAAAGACCACAGAAACCGCTGAACCGAACCGACCAAATTTTTCATCCGGTTCACGTCCCTGTTACTAATACATACATAAATCGCATTAGTCATGATGACAATTTTGGTACTTAAAGATGAAAGAAAATATGGATTACCTCGTAAAGTGCTTTACTATGTTCCCAGTGAGAAAAGAGTGTCAATCACATATACGTAAATACATTTGCACATAAATATGTATGTATGTATATGCTTGAATGCGCAATACGTTTTTCTGAGAGTTATAAAATTTTATCTAGTGATTTTATCTTGAAATAGACAGAACAGATATTTCCACACCAGATACGATTATATACATACATATATATATTGTTAAGTGGAAATTGTCGGTTGTGAGATTTGTGTTGATAAACAGATAAATTCCCTGCCACTTATTAAGTTTATTTGCAAAAGAGCTGATACCTATACATACATACATATCGTTACCTTAATTCAAAAAGGCCCTAATCAGCAAATTTTCAATTTTACAGAAGAAGCAAAAAAATTGTATACAAAGTGGCATTACTGCCTTGTTTTTGATACTAACACCTTAAAATTTTTAGGCAAGGCGTATTTTAATATATCCAAGCAAAATCTGTAAAAAACGGAGTTTCGAAAAAAGTGTTGGTTGGGGTTGGGGTTGTCATTTCATACAAAAATCAACAAAGGCATTTCTCGTATTATACATGCATATATTCAGTATTTCAGACTTTTGGCAGGTTTGAGTAAAAATAGTTAGTAAATGTCCTCAGATTTTGCTGAAATATGCTGCATGCATTTAGTATGTATTTATGTACCTTTACTTGGGCATGACGAATTTTCAAAAATGGCATAGCTTTTCTAACTGCCACGCCCACTACACTTGCGGGCGGAAATTGTATATTTTATCCGATTTTAATAAAATGCGGTTCGTTTCTTTGGTTTAAGGGCTGCTTCCATCTCTCAAGAAAACGAAAAATTCATACATATATTTAAAATGACGCACAAGAAATGGAAAAGAAATTGTGTTTAATCAAAATTTCTTAAATCACTTTGCAGCTCTGAAGAAAAACATGATCGTTTATTTATTTCTTCAAGAAAATTTACAGCAAAAGCTAAGTTCCTTTTCAAGCACCAGAAATAATGAAAAATATTTCTTTTGATTTTACCTGAGAGCTGGATTCTAAAGGCCTGTATGCAGCTCTCAAGAAAAGCAAAAACTCCATATGAAATGACGTACAAGAAATGGCTAAGAAATTTTCTTGAGTCAAATTTCCTTAAGGCAGTACGCAGTTCTTAAGAAATTTACTACGCTTTCTACTAAGGTTTTCTAAAGTTTTTTGTGAAAAAAGAGCACAAGGCAACCCAGGCTTGCAACAGAAATATATGCCCGTTCCATTATTTCTTGAGGAAGAGAGTGAGGCAACAGGCTGTGAGGTATCAAAAATGTCAAAATTCCCTGGACACACACGCGAAATAATGGCATTTTTTTTCTTGACCGTTTTCTTGAGAGCTGCATACAGGGCTTTAGGGTAAAAACATAGTGGAGCGGCGAGCAAAGCGAAGAGCTAGCATCGAGTAAAGCTCCAATTACAAACGTACATATGTATGTATATGTACGCTTTGCTCTTAACTATGCGCTCTTCCATTGAAACATACATATGCGTTTGAAATCGAGGCTCGATTGCTCGCCGCTTCACTAGGCTTTGACACCAAGCTTTAACCAGAAAAAAACTTAAATTTCGAAAGCACGGCGCCGCACAGTGTTTCAAATACAGGAAGGTAGGTGAAAAGTCATAGTGGCAGTTGACAGAAAGTACTTGTTTGGCATATAGAGGGAAAAGTAAAAATCGTAATTAAAAAATGCACATCATTTACTCATCCCACTAATCAGCTTAGTTGCGTTTGGTTGTGAACCGTTCAATAGCAAGTGTTATTTTTTCAATGCTAAAAGTACTGTTTAAAATGAAGTGTAATGTGCTGGAAGTGTATGTATGTATGTATGTATTTATGTAAATTCAACAGCAACATATTGGCGGGCTCCCAAGCAATGATTAACAATTGACAAACTCTTAGCAGGTGTTACTTCAAGGTCAATTCCCATCCTTACGCATATTTAACGCCCCAATAAGTCAATATTCCCGCTCGAAGTGCATGTTAAAGAAAGAGTAACGAGAACTAAACAATGCATAGGTCGAATCGTACTCCGTTGTACATATAAAGATGAATACTTTATATATGTACAAATGTAAGTACTAGGGATGTTAATCCCGGGCTCCCGGCCTTTTCGGAATTTGAATTTTGCAATGGTGGCAATATTAATAGAAAGGCCTTATGTTGACCAATTTTCGCTATACATATGTATTTCTTTTGTTTATTTAATATGTTTGTTATAAATGTGCGACTGGCAATTTTACTCACAAAATGTACATATATTCGCGAAGCCGTGGGCCAAATATATGCGGTAAAATTGCGTTTTAGTTTTTCTCTCTGACGTCAGGATTAAAAAAAAAACCTTTGAAAATTGAATAGTTAATATGAGTAATTTAGAAAACGATTTAAAAAATTTAGTGCAATGCACTTAGATAACCAGTATGGGTATCGAATTAAAGAGAAAATTCTATAGAAAATAAACAAATTAAGTTTTTTGGTGCATCAGGTATTGAAAATGCCCTTTTAAAATTTTATCCTTGAATATCCTTGAAATTTTGCAATATTTATTTTGAAAACGTCATATGTAAAGGATTAATATAAACTCGAATATAGTCCTTCTAACTTTATTAGTTAAAAAAAAATCAAATTGATTAACTATTTCAATAACTATTCGTTCTTCTGAACCAAAAAAAATTTTAATTTTTTAAATCCTACAGAATTTTCTCATATGTTAAGGACTAATATAAACTCGACAATATCCTCCAATATAGTCCTTCTAACTTTATTAGTTAAAAAAAATCAAATTGATTAACTATTCCAATAAATATTCGTTCTTCTGAACTCAAAAAATTTTAATTCTTTAAATCCTACAGAATTTTCTCTTTCATTTGATACCGATTTTTATTCTACATTGCACTGAATTTTTTAAATAATTTTGGAATTTATCATATCTTTGAAAATAATAAAGTACTAATAAAAAAAAAATTCTAAAACTAAAAACGCAGTTTTACCATAAATATTTGGCCCATTGTGTCGTGAGTATATCGATTGCTTGGTGTGTTTTGAAATTTTTTTGCTTCAAACTTTTTACTCAGAATTTTTAGAAAAATTCTAGGTACGCAATGTTATAATTAAGTGTGGCCCATTAAATTACAGCAGGATAAAGTTCAAGTTTAAAGTGACTAAAAATAACGTTGATTTCTTATAATTTTTTGCTGGCGGTGTCACGCATTTTCTTCCATACAAAGTATGTTCGATAATTTGTTTATATGGAAGAAAATGCCCAGCATCGTGAAAAAAATCTCCAAAAATCAAGGATATTTCGCAATTGCTTGAAACTTGCCTTTTATCATACAATGCTGAGTAAAAATTCTGAAATTTTGGTTAATTTTTTTGCATTTTTATAATTTTTGTACAAATTTTGAAATGCGCATTTATATGCAGTTAATTATATTTAAAATGAGGTAGGCTTTCGTTTTCGTTTTGTTACTATTGAAATATTTTTTAATTTAAGTAAAAAAGAAGGTTTCAAACACATTTATTTATTATTTATGATATGTATGGTTCTCAAACTGCATATAGTGATGCATATTTTATCACTTTGAGTTGTTGAAAAATACCGAATATCTAAATCCCGGGATCGCAAAAATCGAAAAAAATTAACATCCCTAGTAAGTATCTACTTATTAAAAAAGATTGTGTACATAGTTAGTGTGTTCGGCGTGTGGGAACCGCTGCACATCCCAATAATCACGCCATATTAAAATTGAATATGCGCTCAAACTCTTCTACATAGAAATAAATCAATGAAATTAAAATTAAATTGCCTGGAAGAAGGTGCACATGTGCATATCTATATATGTCTGATTACATATGTTTGTACATATATGTATTTACGATAAACCTTTCAAAGATGTACATATGTACATATCAATGTACATATTTAGTCAGAAAATGTGATTGAAAAATTAAATAATGAAATTTAAAATTCGTATGTACACATGCGTACATACATATATACATAAAAATTAGTTGGAAAAGGAGCTGTCCACTCAAGTGTGTGGAGCTTGTCGCTTTTAATAACTCAGATAACTTAGATCAGCCTGTGGCAATTGACAGGAAGCTTAATATGGAGAAAATGGCAAAGTAGCCATCGGTAGCTTTATATTATTGTAGAGGATTCACATGCATGCGCTGGGGGTCGCCATTCAACGAGTTTTATTGTATAGTGCCGTCATGGCTTAAGCTGTTGCAGAGAACAAAGCAAAGCCAAACTTTCTGCCTATCAATATAGCAAAAAAAGTTACCGTTGTTCGATAACGTTAACCACAAGCTTACTTCCATCTACGGGCACTCCATAATTCTAAGAAGCTTTCAGTGCATCTCGGCCTTAACCATTATATAAGCAAATAAGTATATGTAAAACGGGATCTTTCAACACTTCTATTACTTCAAGGGAGCATAAGACGAAGTTTAGTTTTTGGAATTGGGACACCTCGAATTTATTCTCGGAAGTACAGAAGTTGGATGAAAGGGTAGGAGGATGTGTCCTCTGTGTGTGTGTCCCCCGCTTGCATCTCAAATTTAGGCTGATTGGATAGTACTAATGAAATGTCAGCAGGATGTAAACATATCGTCGATGCCTTTACAAAACCGCCCAACGACCGCCTAAATCGTTGTTGTGGCAAAAACGAGATTTGGTAACCCTGGACTCCAGGCATCGCGGCTTGTTCATAAAAGCCGTAAAATCGTTACTACAACAACAGTTTTATAAAATAATGTTTATAAAATAAAATAACTAGTTAGAGAAAATACCGCCTATTTAAGTTAGTGCCCTCAAAGAAAAACAGTTTGTTCGCTCTCCTGTAAAATTTGAGTGCCGTAAGATAGGCGGTTTTCCAATTGGTCGAAGGGCGGTTTTGCTAAGGCATCGACGATATGTACATATACTCCTCCAAACCATACCACGCTAAGTCAATAGAGATTTAGGCAGATTTAGCATAGTATGGTTTGGCGGCATCGATATGGGTCAGGCCATAGTATATAGTAAGAAAATGCGGGGCCGATGAAAGGGCGACACTGGAATGCAAGGTGGTTAGGTCCTTCTTGCCACGGGTAGATCGCAGATAGTCTAAGGAGCTGTTATAGCTTAAAAAGGAGCAACTTTCGTTACTGGTCATTATTGGATTGTATTTCAATCGGCAGGGCTCAACTTCAGCTCAAGCCCTTACAGACATTGAGGTGCAATCATTTCAAGAAATTTAGGTTTTCCTCTTTTGATAAAACCTCTAACCGAGGAAAAATGAAAGGTAGAAGCAGCAGGGTTGCAATTTGGATTTAAAGTGGTCCTTGCATCGTCATTTTGGTTTAAATTTTACTCCGTCATAAGACTACCAAAAAGTCCACAGTATGTATATTGAAAATGTTAACAGACCATTTGACCAAAAATCGGGTCTGCTTCTAGAGGTACTTCATCAGGGTAGACGGAAATCGCTTGAGCCGAGAAAACACATTAGAAAAGTCGAATGAGGTTGCATGAATGTATGCCTATCCACAGTCAGGTAGAGTTGGCTTGTTTCGATCTGAGCTTTTTCAATTGCCAAATGTGTAAATCTTTGATTTTTCGTTCTTCATGTTCTTTTTGTGACAAAGAACTGGTAAACAAAAAGGAAAAATATTTCATCAATAAAAAAAGAACAAAAGAACTTAATACACATTGTACAAATGTACAAGAAAAACCAACTCTACAGTCAGGTGTTTGTGCCACGAGAAGTGATCAGTCAACGATCCTACAAGTTGTCTGCACTTCAATCTGCTCAATGAAAGCAAATGACTAGCTAGACCTTCTAAAATTGAGAGCAATATGAGCTCCCATCTGTAGCCCGCCGAAGCCTCGGAGTCATTGCTGAGCGAAATATTCACCCACTTTCTGACGGTGACTTTGATGGCTGCAGGTGGGAACTGGTTACGGAGGGACCTGAAATCCAGCATCCAGAATAATAAAACGAGTTCGTTTGAAAGATGGCCAATGCCTGACAAGGGCTGACATTCAAAAACATCCCTCGAAAATTTTATTTCGAAATTTTAATGTAGGTGATTGATTAATCCTTATTAATACGTGTGTGTAAACTAAATGGTTCCATTTTAAAAGACAATCTTAACTAATAGCCAAATATGAATTCAGTATAGTATAGCTAACATAACGTTTTATTGACTTGTTTTCATACAAATAGAAGAATATTAAGAGGAAATCGAAGCTCCGCATTGATTATTGCGAATGCGAATGTTACAAGTAATTTTTAGCAAAAAAAACCGACTTAAAAAAAATATATATATATCTATATATTTCATGATCCAATGATCGGATCTAAACCAAATTAGTATGGGACCACCTCTGTGACACTACCTTTCCGTTGCATTGCAGAATTATTAAAATCCGTTTGACGTCGTGCAAAGTTATGCGGTAACATACATAAAAAAAAAAAATAAAAATAAAAAAATATTCCGACGAACTGATAACCTCCTCCTTTTTTGGAAGTCGGTTAAAAAGTAATGCGGAAGCTCCGCGGTTGCGAATGCGAATGCGAATATTCGCAACAACCCTGATACATACATATGTACTCGTATCAAAGTGAATTGAGAATTGGATACATATGTAAATCGCAGCTTTATAATCTTACATACTTACCTACAAGCTTGTACCTTATTGCGTGTAAAAATTCAAACAAATGTACAAAGGTATTTACAGTTACTCGTATGTTTCGTTTTCATTTGACCTCCTACATCAATTTATACATACTTGCAATGCTTTATTACGAGAACTTAACGGTCAGTCGATTTATTTATCAGTGAATATGTCATTTATAATTGCCTCCTAGCGCCCACTGTATTGTCAATGCGGCCTGTTGCAATGTCACATGGCGGCTATTTAGGCGCCGCCTATTTTTCCTTTCCTTTTTTATTGGTAATGAAAATCCAAAGCCAGGGCCAACCTTGCAATTAAGCCAACGACGACAAAAAATGAGAAACACCGCAGAAACTCCGTTCTCCTTCCACCTGAAAGTGTGGCATAAATATTGCTTTATGAAAGTTAGGCGGCTTTGTGTAACCCTAAAGTGGGCCTACTAACCGCTTTGATGGAATGCACAGTTCGTGTGGTAAATTTGTTATTGGTGTCGTATTATAGCCGTTTTTTTTTGTTGCAATTTGTGCTTTTTATTTTACGATTACTGTCGTGTTCTTTCGTCGGCTGACAATGAATATGAAACATGAATATGGCGAACCGCCTGATGGGAATACAAAATTGTTGCGTCCAACACATACCGTTGCAGGCAATTGGAGCAATAGGGAGGCATTATTTTTTGCTTTTTTATTCATACCACTGTGATGAAGATATAGTAGAATGTTCGACACTTCCACAATGCCTTACTTTGCCTATTAGGGAATGGAAATTTTTCGTTATTCCTGACTGATTTACTTAAAAAATATTTCATCATTTTTTTTTTATTGCAAAGTTTCGACCTTGACCGTATATATGCAACGCTATATCATTCAAATGGAATGATTAAAAAAAAAAATTTCCAGAGTTTGGACTACAAGTATCACGGGGTTTATTTTTAGGCCATGGAGTCAAATTTCAAGAACCCGTTTGCCACTTGACATCACCGAGATATAAGGCATGTAAAAAACCTATCTTGCAATAAAGCCATTTGCATCTTTGTAATCAGATTTTTTAGAAAAATTTTGAAAATCCAGTTCAATTTTAACATAATTAAGGTCAAGTGAGGGGACCGCTGTGGTGTAATGGTTAGCAGTGCGCGCTACCATTCCGCAGGGTCTGGTTCAACCCAACATAAAAACAAATAAAAATGCTATTTTTTACAAACTAGCAGTCGGCGCTCGGCATGCAAAGGCAAACCTCCGAGTATATTTCTGCCATGAAAAACAGCTTCCCATAAAAATACAATCGCCGTTCGGGGTCGGCGTAAAACTGTAAGTCCTTCCAATTTGCGTGATAACAACAAGGCGAACGCCACAAATCGGAGAAGAAGCTCGGCCAAACACTAACATATTGTGCAAGCGCCAATCTACTACTATTATTATTATTATTATTATTATTAAGGCCAGGTCAGAATTCGCTAACAAATCGCGTTGATTTTTTGCAATTTTCTTGCTAACTGTGTTTAGAAGTTTTGTTTTTATGTTTTTTTTTTTGTTGTATACTTAAATAAAAAACTAGTGGAAAAAGAATAAATAAAATAAAAATTATCTGTGCCAATAATTTTAATGCGTTGTACAAACTGTTTAAATGGATTCAAAAACGAATACCAAACAATTAAGAAACGATGAAGCTTACGAAGCCATAAATAAAACGAAACCAATAAAAATACTTAGATAATTTGCAGGGCGAAATTATTAAAATTTTACTATTAGGACACCTTACGAATCTCCTAACTGATAACAGTAATCAATTCCATAACAATTATTAGTAAATAATCGTCCTCACAATTCAAACACGTTGTTGGGCAATAATAATCGTTCCTAATCGAGCCACTTCAGAACTCTGTAGAAGATCTTTGTGCGTTGTTCGTGCATTAGCCGCATTAAAGGTAAGCACCGTAAGGTACTTAATTACCGTAGTAATTTACTTGAGTATGAAACCATGAATGCTATAAATCTCAACGCAACGCCACTCACTACCCACTACCACAGGGTGTAGCTCCGGTTGGTTGCCTTTAGCCTAACCCATTGCTGACCCATTAAAGGACCAGTTAAGTGGTTTACATTTGGATGATGTCAACCTCGCTGCACTAATATGCCGCACTGATTTTGCCATCGATTTTAATTTCCTCGTCATGCTCCTTCAATGAATTTTGTGTTAAGTAAATGTTGAAATAAAGTCAAGCTGGCGGGTGGCACGTTGAAACATGCACACAAATACAAATGTACTTATCCCTGCAGTAAAATTTAGAAACAGTCTGACAAAAGCGCTAATTCCGAACTACATATGTATATCAGAACTGTTTCTGAACTAGTGCGAAACGGATGCAGAGCGGGACAGTTGAGACTTGCGGTGTAAGTGTGCAAATTCTCACTTCTCGTATAATCCGAAATAGCTCAGCGAGTTCAAAACGGGGTGTTGACAGTTGTGAGTTTTCAAATTCAGTGAATTTAAATTGTTGTGTGCAGCTTACAATATTTTTATTTTTTAAATAAAATATGTAAAAAATGGAATCTGTAAAAGAAAAGAAAAAATGAAAAAATTTCCAAAAATTGTTTCTTAAAAACGGTTTCTTTCAAAAACAAACTGTCCGAAATGGAGCTAGTCAGATTTTCTGCAGGGTACTTATATGTGTATGTATATAGTTTTTCAATTTTCCGAGTTGTTTAAGAAATTGGGAAAAATAGATGATGGGTTATTTTTTCGCTTACGAGATTATCACTTGATTTTTACTTTTTTTTGCTTAAGAATGCCACCGTACGACAAAAAAAAACAAAAAATCTAAATCAGTTTGAACTTGCTATTCTCACTGAAGTTTGCGTTGCTTTTCATTGTGTTATGTGGAAAGCTTATACAGGGCAACACTGATTTTGGAGCTTTTTTGTGCTGATTATGAATCCGTCAGGTCCAGATTTTGGGAAAACCGAGGTCAAAGTTTAAAAAAAGGGTTTTTGGAATATTTGAGAAGCTCTGGCAAAGAAAGAAAATGCTTAAATTAAATCTAGAGCTCTCGACTGCTGTCCCTGAAAATACCATCCCTGCATCTTGACCTGATGGTCAAATATAGTCGTTTATTGAACAAAAAAAAAATGCTGGAAAAATGTGCTACTGAAAATAATTTTTTTTTTTGCCAAAATCACTTTTTGCTGTTCAATAAATGACTATAAGTGACTTTGGGGTCAAGATACAGGGATGGTCTTTTTAGGGACAGTCGTCGAGATTTCTGGCTTTATTTTAAGCCTAAGTGGAAGATTCTATCGCTAGAGCTTTGCATTTGTGGACTTTTTTTTATATTAACACCTTATACTAATATTCACTAAGTAAGCTTGTGTTCGAAATTTGAATCTTCTAGATTAATTTTTACTATATATTACAACCTTTTTCGTGATTTCTCCCACTGTTCGTCTGAAATAAAAACTAAAAACGCGGTTTTACTTTTTTTGGCCCTAGTTTCGCGAACGAATTAATATCTCTTTGTGTAAAATTGACTGTCGCACGGTGTAATAATTATTTAAAAAAACTCAATAGCTATACTAGCGCGATTTCAGACCTCTCTTGTTCAGGGGTAGCGACATCCTCATAAAAGGAATAAGTGTCAAAATTTTCTGGTCAAAATTTCAGTTGGTTGCTTAAATGCTTCTATAGTTTTGCACCACAGTGTGAAAATGAGTGCATCTATATATAAATATGCATATACGAGTTTATAGGCAAAACAAACGCGTTTACTGTTGTCGTTTAAGTGATTTTTTTACTAATTAAATTGCAACTTTCTGTCGCAACAACGAGCATTCTTTTGATGTCAAATGCATTTACAAATATTATGAAATTAACATACAATAGTTAATATGACATTTGCGTAGAAACTTTAGTGATTGGGAAAAGTACTCCAGTAAATCTGAACACAAATATACATATATGTATGTATTTATGTACATACACTGCCGGAACAAAGTATTGGCACGGCAAGTTTTTCACAATATATGCATCAATTTTTATTCTAATATTTTTCCGCCAATTTTGTATAAAAATATGGTTCATTCAACAAAAGCAAAAACATAAAAATATAATTCCTAAACTTTGTGCTAAACTGGCGAAAATTTAGCGAATTTTCATGCAAATTTTTAACTTTTTTAACATATTTTTTAGAATTTTTTTGAGTATGCAGTCCCATTAAAATTGAATTTTGACAATTTTGGTTTTGTTTTGCATTTTTTTCCATAGAAATTATTTTAGAAAAAAAAAAATTGTATGGAAGAAACTGCGGGAAAAAAATTTTCTAAAAATCAGCGGTAATTCCTAACTACTTAAAATTTGTACTTTATTATAATAAAATTGATTGGGCTATAAATCTGCATACTCCAAATTTAAAAAAATCTGATTAAAAAGTTGAAAATTTGCATGAAAACTTGCTGAATTTTCGCAAGTTTTGCACAAAGTTTAGGAATTATATTTTTTAATGTTTTTTGTTGTAGAATGAACAAAAATTTTACACAAAATTGTCGGAAAAATATTAGAATAAAAATTTTTGCATATATTGTGAAAAATTTGCTGTGCCAATACTTTGTTCCGGCAGTGTACGTACACATCTCTAGCTTACTGGATGAACGTCACAATAAAAAAAAAAATCGAGTAAACACGTTTTTATTTTGTGTAAAAAATTCATAACTCTACCCGTAAATTCTACCAACCTTTCTTACAACTTTGCCGATTTCCGTTTTTATTTATTTTTTCTTAATATTGTTTATTGTTGCTGAATGTGGAAGATCTAATGTATTGCGCAAAAGTTATTGTTTTTTGCTTTTACTTTCTACACAATGCAATCAGCTGTAAGTTACCTCATAATCCATCTCAAATCTACCTGAAAATGTAGGGCAAGTATGTTGTAGGGTTTGGAACCTCAACACTGCCAAATTTAGTGTACACAATACAAATTAATTTTCTTGATTGCTTTAATACTAGCACCTCAATACTTCTTTCTCTGTCTTTGATCAATTCGGCACTTTACGTTGTTTGCCGTTTATCAAGGTGGGTACACCATATCCGGTTGTCATTCAGCGTGCGCTTGTTTTCTCGAATATTAATGTAGTATCTTTTTTGTTACTCTTTGTGTTTGCAAGCTTCTTGCCAATTTACTTATGACTCAAAATGTAGATAAAATGTATATACAATGAGGTGATTCACAAGGTGTCGCACGGTGTGTAAAGAGTGCGCTCAAAAATAGTGGAAGTGAAGTTGAGAAATACGGAAAAATTATAATGTGCCATTCGACAGTAAGTCATCAAGTATAAACCGAACCTATGTAAATATTTTGCCAAAATTTTGATTCATCCTACTATTTTTCGTTTTTCCATATTAAAAGTTTATAAAGTGAAATATTCATAAAGAATTAACAGCTTTTATATGCTGCTTTCAAAATGCAGCGATTCCAATTATTACCAGTTGTGCCAGTTCTGTTTGCCATTTCACCGAGAATAGTCGAACGCCAGAACAACACATGTAAAATGTGGAAATCTATTTCGAAAGTCATGGCATGAACGAACGAATAAAGATCACCCAGCACGGCGTGCGAGAAAAAAGTTATTTTTTTGCAGTGACGTCATTTTTTCGCCGCCATGTGAATGAAACGGAATGAAACCTGTGTATGAATGAAAGAACCGATTAAAAAATTATGTCATCAACTATTATTTTTTTTTCTCAAATGCAATTACAAATACACGGTTGCCGTGCTGGGTGATCTTGTTAGTTGGTTCATGAGTTATGGTTCAGTTTGGAATGCTCCGAGTGGTCATATTCTGTTCGGTGATGAGGCCCCATGGACTTGCCAATATGCAAAATTGCCATATTTAGAGTGAACAGAATCCTCGAGAGACCCGGAATGCATTGTTACATACACAAAAAGTTACTGTTAGAGGTGATAGATTTTTTCAATGAAAGCTTATAAAACTAGCAAGAGACCAGTTGAGCCCGATTTTTGTATTTTTATTTGTTTGTTTATTAAAAATCAACGCGAACTCTTAAGGTGATTTCGTTTCTTCCAAAAAATGTTGCCCGGTCTAAAATGTGTTTGATGTTACACTCAGTCCTGTAAAGGGACATGTTTTTGCCCCTTGTCCTTGTCTGGCTCACGCATTTCATAATATTGTCGGAAACCTTCTCCCCTGAAAAAGCTTCAAAGGGCAGAGTATGTGCCTTTTTTGCCTTACAAGAATGTGAAATTTTAAGAAACGAACACAAAATTTTCTAGAATTGAACACGAAAAAAGAAATGGGCAATCAAACGGCGACATTTTCTGGTAGAAACGAAAACACCATTAGCCACTTGCAATTTGCATTTTACTAAAATGTAATGACCTATAAAACTGCATACCCAAATTTTTTCTAAAAACGAAAAAAAAAAATTTATAGATAACAAATTTGAAATTTTTTTGTGATTTTTTTTTTTCGTTTTCGGGGAGTTTTAAAATTGTTTTCTACTAGTTTTTATTATTTAGCATTTATTAACTACAACAGGAGAATTGATTTTCTTCAAAGTTGCCACTTTTTTGCACGTTGCACTCAAAAATTTTGTATAACTCTTGCAAATTTTATAAGCTTTCATTAAATAAAATAATAATAATCAGATTGGTCCAAAAATGAAGACTCCAGTGAATTATGACACTAACTGCCAGGTTTAAACCACTATGCAGCGGTTATTAGAATGCACCTCTTATATTGCATAAAACACAAGGCACCTGATTGCTTATATATTTTTGTGTCAGACTAATACCTTACCAAGTTTCTGCAACTACTTGGAAGAGTCAGAAAATTTTTTTTTGTCGCAAACAAGAATTATTCTTGAATAAGTTAATAGCGAAAAAAAAGTTAAATAAGCCTTCTGAACTCGGACCATAAATACGAGTTTTGCAAATATCTCGACCCCTGCGCCACCTAGCGGATTAATTCATCTTCAGATTGATTCATCG
>NW_023462274.1:0-20060 GCF_013731165.1 Rhagoletis pomonella
GCGCAAAGTTTGAAACTTGGATTTAAACGGTTTTTGATAAAGAGTGAACTATATTTTTATAAGAGTAACTCAAATTACATAACAAAAAAAAATTGTCAAAATTTGGTGCGACTAAATTTTTTTCGACCGCTGTATGTATGTAAATTTTATATGTACATTTTTTATTCTTTATTTGTTAACAAACTTAACAAAAGTTTGGTTTGGTTTATGAATACATAGATGAATTATACATATTTAAAAATAAAATAAACCGAAATACCAGATATGCCAGGAGATATCTATGGTTGAGGAATTTTACGAAATTTCTGGTAAAATCGGGGAATTCTCAAAAATGAGTTGGCTACAATGTTGTTGTACGTATTATTGGCCCTCGTCCTTGATTTCGTATAGATATCTTCTGATATTCCTGGGTGCAGACTCCGCCTCAAGCATGTGCCTATTTGAGTGACCACGTGCTTAGCACTCTACTAGGAACTGCTTGCTGAGCATGATGTTGTACTTCTTTACTGGAAACATTTGGTAGCATGTAGCCTGCCCACTTGTTCTCGGCACACACAACCGTAATTTCCAATTAAGTATAGAGTTGCAACCAAGTCGTCAAATCGCTAGCCGGCAGCACTTGGGGCAAGGGCCGAGAAAAAGAGATTAGGCTGGCAACGTCTTCATATTAGTTTTTGCTTGCACTGTAATTACTTTCATATGTTTACTACTTCACTGTTTTTCGTCTTCGACTTCGCTTCCACTCTGTCTGCAACCTTACGTAGTATTTTGCGTGAAAGCGAAATTCGATGTATAAACGGGAAGCTTTTTGCATTCCAAAAGTTTTGCGGGAATACTAAGATGTTTCTTACGTATTTTTCCCTACTATTGTTTATTTTTTTCAGGAAGTTTATGGCCAAGCTCGAAAGAGGTAAACAAATTTTCGATAGTCACATTATGGCCTTTCAAAACGGTTATAAGATGAGGTACTACGCGCTGTACTCTATTTTTCTCGGTTTGGTTTCCCTGTAGTTTGCCCAAGTTCGGTTGCATGTTCCATACCTACCGATAATAATGCACCCGCTAGGCATTGACGGCAGCTCCAACCACTTATCCACAACTTGCGTATTTCGTAAAATTTTCATAGTTGCCACAATTGTCTTAAACATTAAAGATTGAAATAATGGTCTTTCATAAGATGAACAGAGAAGGTCTTCAAGATCTAATTTTTTGAAAAATAATGGTTAAACATATCATACCTATAATCTCCCACGAAAAGCAAACCCCAAATAAGCATGCAACAGGTCGGTGGTTTTGACCAAATAGATATTTGCTTTAAGCGTTCGTGTTCTTCTAAATTATATTTTTAATTGGAGCAAGAAATAACAGTACAAATTTGTCCTTTATTGAATCCACATGAGCACCTGCATATCTTGTAACTCCTGGTCGTTGGCTCACGTTGCAACTCCATGCTCTTCCAGCTATATACGCACAAGTATACTTCTGGATGTGAACAATTCAAATATAAAAATAATTACGAATGCTTTACCTTCAATTAGGAGTGCTGTACCCTAAGACGTCCCATCTTTTGATATCAACAAATCAGCAGATTCCTCCTCCTTTGATATTTCATGACTGTCGCTTTCAGAAGGCTCGGTGAGTGCAGCAGTAAAATTATCTTCTTCAGGTTCATATTCTGTTCTTCGCTTCCTCTTTTTGGCTCTATAACCGCCTAAGCAATTTGGGCCGAGTGCAACCAAGCACGCCAGTCGTTTCTCTGTGTTTTCTGTATCACTTTCACTAAATAACTCACCACCATCACTTTGTTCATTGTTCTTGTTTAGAAAGTCTGCAACTTGTTCCGCAGTTAGTCGCGACATTTTTATTTTTCTTTTATACAGCCTTTTCAAAAGTTTTACAATTGTCAATTGGCATATATTTCTGTTGAAAACATATATTGCCTTGTGCTCTTTGTTCACAAAAACTTTACAAAACCGTAGTAGAAAGCGCAATATTTAAAAAAAAATTGGCTTAATAAATTTTACTTTAGCATTTCTTTATTTATTTTTTTTTGTGTAGTTTCGAAAGTCCTTGAGTCAGGAAAGCATCAATCACAACAATAATATGTTTCCTCTTTGTGTTGAGCGACGGTAGTGGACCGAAGTGGTCAATGCGGAGGATGTCGAACGGCAGTGGGGTCTTAGGGTTAATATACAGATTCCTTTCCCTTGCCTTAGGGGGCGTCGCCTTCGCTCTCATGTTTGGAAACCAGTAACCTAGTTTACTAACGGTCTTGTTAACAGATTGGTGGCCAATCTTTTCGAGTCTCAGTCGTATTTCGATGGACTCCATCTCACCGGGCACATATAGCACCGTCCTGCCATCCGACCTACATTCATAGACCAAGCCATCCATCAAGTCAAAGTCTTTAATAAATCCAGTCTCCAGACGGTTTCGTATGGAACTAATAGTATCAAAATAACTACTAGCGCGATGAGTGCTCTACTCTATGCGTCTTCATGGCCCATGGACGATACTTTCCTGTGTTCCATCTTTAAGTTATAATTTTCCAGCTCCAGAGCCCACCTAGCTATTCTAGGATTTATTTGCTTTCTATCGAGGGTCATTGCTAGAGAGTTAAAAGCATTAAGACACACGTCAATAAAGTCAAAGGTGGTCTGTTTCTTCAATAAGTTTTGCAAGGGCTTGGCTATTTGGGAAAATGATGGCAAGAAGAGCCGAAAATACGAAAAAAATCCGATGCAGGACTGCAACTGCTTTTGGTTAGTTAGTATTGGGAAGTTGCGATTACTTCTGTTGGAACCGTATGGTCGGATTCCCGCTTGACTCGCTTGATATCCCAAACAATCCACTTCTTCATACCCAAACTTTGATTTATCCAAATTCAGTTTCAATACTCGCCTTGACAGTCGCTGTAACACTAATTTTAATGAAGCCTTATGCTCCTCAAACCCATGTGTTGTATAATCTGGGGACCTGCACTGGATTGGGTAGCACATTGATGTTAAAGCATTGATGATTTCTTGCCTAGAGTTGGCCATTTCGCTAAGATCATTATAGATTCGCGATAATTGTGATTTTCGCTCCACACTTGAAGTTGTAAGTCTGTTTATTTTAATTTAATTCAAATAAATTTATAAGCTAAATAAAATATTAGAATATGCATGGACATAAGGCCTCTAATGTATTCGCTACCGGGGAAGGTGGAGTTATCGGGTGATAAGACTCCCCTTTGTTGGCAGGTTTCCATGGTTTTATCAGTGGGACCACACTCCCTGACTTCTACACATCGGGAAGAATGAGGTTATTCTCATGACATGGTGAGGTAGCCTACTCCGACTGGACCTCATTTTTTAGCATCAGCATGCAATATCCGCTGCGGACGATTAGTTTGCACGCTTTTGCCTTCCGATGGCCACCTGGACATCACCGCTGGTGAAAACAAGAGGCACTCTTGGTTTTGGCAGTTTACACAGCCTTCTGATCACTCCCCGCTTGGCTCTGTCCAACGTAGGATGCCACGTGAATTGCCGGCTAAAATAGCTCGCACATCGCTCCGGTTGCGAAGAAGCGCGGTGGTTGAATGAAACTCTATATCGTTGCGTTTTCTCGGGTAAGACCAAGGCGAATTCATATGATGTGATGTTGTTTCATCAGCTGTGAGTAGAGTTCAATCGTCAAAATTTTGTAGTTCGTTTGTGAGTGAGGGAAAACGTGAGAGAGTTTGTATTTTCCGTCGCCCTTATTCCTTTGGGGAAGAATAGCTGAAACTTGACAATGGCCCGCTAAAAGAAAAAACCAAAATACAAGTAATTGTTGTATTTATTGAATCGATAGTACCTTATATAAATTCGCCTTGGGTTGGACAGTTATCTTACGGTTGACCAAAGCTTGCTGACACCAGAGCTGAAATTGCAAGTATTCAGGTGCTCCTACCACTTTTGCCGATTATGTTGGTTTACCAGTTGCCGAATTCCCGCATTTTAATCCCCGATACGGGGATTCCCAGGATCTACCAGGCGATCGCACTCGTTCTCTAAAACAGCCGCTTTGGCAGGGAATTTTGGGCAGGTTTCCGCGATGTATCCAACAGGAATTAAACGGGCTGTATCAGCATTGACAAACTTGCGGAATTTGCACTGTGTGTTGCGTGATTAATGCCAAACTTCCACCATTATTTCGCTCCCGATCGCATTGCTGTGCAGCTTCTGCTCTTGGATCTCAGCTATCAATATTCCATTCCGGTTCATGAAGACGGTTATCACCTTGATTTCGCTTTGGATTCCATTAAAGTATCTTCTTATGCCTTGGGAGACTGATCGCGATTCGGGGTGTAAGTATGTATGTGTAGTCGTGCCTACCGTGCATAAAATGGAATTAGAGAAAGTTAAACTCGTTTTTCGGAAATGGATTCCTTGACGCGAGGCCCTCAAAAATGTGTGTTTAGTAGGTGGCATACACGGTGCGTCTGACTCGTGAGTCATTTGTGTACGTGTTGACTCGCCTTTCGACCACACACAGTTGAGTCATTCAGAGTCATGTCGGTGTAACTAACACATATTTATTTTCTCAAACACATCCAAACCGACTCACGAGTTAGACGCATGGTGTATGTCGCCTATAAAAGTTTTAAAACATTCTCGCCTACTAGTTTCAGGTCAAAAAAGGGTCATTTTAAGGGGGGAAGGTAATTTTTTAGCTTATAGCTAAATTGACAAAATATAGTACACTTCAAATATATATAGTATTTTATTTAAAAGAATAAGTAAAAACGACTTTTAAGTGATTGAAAAAGTACTTCCTGTGAATGCCGAAGTTGTTGGAATAGAGCGTAGAAATGAAATAATTTTAAGTTAATTTGTTAATTCTTTGTCAGTGTTTTTAAAAATATGTTACCTTTTTTTATTATAAACTCACAATGACCTTTTACTTTAAAAATATATGATTTAATATATTTATTTCAGTATAAAGGTCATCCATTTTAATACACATTTTCTTCGTGCAAATTACTAAAATATATTTATATTTATAATTGAAGAAATATAGTATTTTTGCGTTTTAAATTTACTAAACGTTGTGGAAAGACACAACCTTCCGCTTACGATTATCATTTATGACCGTTGTTAATCTAATCATTTCTAGCCAAATGTTTTGTTCACATACAACCATATGTATGTACATATTTTATTCAAGCTAAAAATTAAATTAAATTTATTTTAACCAACAGATGGACGTGTATTGGAACGACGCCCTTGGAGCGTGTCTCGAGTTTTAGAGATCTTCACAGGCCTGTGGTTCGTGATGATTACTTTGTAAGGAATTTAATATTAATTACTATGTTCAAATCTTCGTCTGGAAAATTATTGATTCTTCTGATTTTTTAAATAGTTTCAGAGGACTTTTGGCGCCTTTCATGAAGGACAACAATAGGAGCAGTGGAGGCAATAGCCGAGGGAGCGGTTGGGGTGGCGGAAGCGGTGGGGGTGGAGGCGGAGGCGGAGGCGGTGGTGGCGGTGGCGGTGGCGGAGGTGGTAGTGGAGGTGGCGGTGGTGGATTCGGCCCAAATCGTCGCATTGGTCGCATCAATAACACTTCAATGGATATGCCTTGTGGAAGCTGCTGTGGATGAACAAGTTTTGGTATAACGTTTTAAATACTGCCAACCATTAACCAGTACTGAAACATCTAATATGAAATTTTATAGATATGTTCTTTTTTACAATTAACATATGTTTACAATTACTTCTATAAAAATAATAATTTACAGCCGGTTTCACCAACAATTTAAATAGAAAATGAAATAGAAATTTTCTGTAAATTTCCACATAAAAATCAAAAAATTAAAAACATTTTTCACTTAAATTGCTTTCGTGAAATTGGCGGTTAGTGTAGTTTTTCTTAAAAAACATACCTAGCCCTAACCGCAAAAAAAATGTAAACGTAAGGGCTCGATACATTTCGATTTTATGTACATGCATACATGTTAACTAGCGTAAACAAAATTTAATAAATCACAGCTCGAAAGAGCTGCATAAAAATGTTTATATCTGTACACATATCTACGGCTTATATTCAATATGATCTACTGATACATTTCTAAATATTCCCAAAGCTTGTAAAAAATGAAATGTGAAGGTTAGATCTAACTATGTAAATTTGCATCGCGGGTGAATTCAAAAACTAAACTCGGAGTGGCCAAAATGAAACTAAAATATTTTTTTTCTATTATTTTTTATTTCTATTTATTAAAATAATGTGATTACACACTTGCAGGTTTTAAAAAATAGAGCTCTTTAATCCATCAAAATTGTAGCTTGCGGAGTTATATATTTTTAAAAGCACTTCGAGCCCTAGCGTTATTTACATTATCTTCACCATAAAATCATCAAATGTTCGGCTCACTCATGACTTTGTACGTGGAGTATTTGCAGAATAAGTATTTTATTTGTGTTGATGGCGTCATTTTTATTTTGATCTCTCGGAGTTTTAAAATGAGGCGAAAACCACTCGATGGCTTCCAGTCATTGACGAGCGAAGTATCCACCCAGTTTCTGATGGTTGCACCATGGCCGAAAGTGGGTGTGCTAAAATTGGGAAAATGGCCAGATGTCTCATTACCAGGTATTCCTGAGTGACCTGGCACCCAGAGTAAAGCAAGCTTGTTATGTTTACCACCATAATTTAGTCGACACATGCATTGCCCAACTAGTTTGGATGTAGTTAGAGGGCTGGTCAATGCCTTAAGTGCAGCTTGGTTGTCACTGCAGATACGTAAACTACTTCCCCTCAACCTATGGTCCTTCTCCTAGTCCATGACTTTGACGATTTGCAATTACCTCAGCCTGGAAGACCGAAACATATTCCCCAAAGGAAAAAATAAAGCTTATCCCCATTAATTTCGAAAAATACCCAAGATCATGACCCAGAGTCAGTTTTGGAGCCATCATCGACAATGTGCGAGTGCGGGCTCAGATCTCTTCAACAAAGGTAATGGTGGCGTACTATCCGCCAGCAATTTCCGTCGCGCCCCACTCAGTGTTATACCAACATCCGGTTCTTTTTAGTATGCAGGTGGCCTTTAAGGCCTTCCTACGTGTGAAAACACAAAGTGACGGTAAGTGCAGCAGTGGGTCAAGAGCACTATACACCACTCAAAAAAATTAGAGGTAAATAAAGAGACTATCAAGCAAACATTTTTGTTCTTTACTATCGAAACCAGAAAAATGTTCGTGGACCTCCACATGCAACGCGTGGACCCCCATATTTTTTCCACGCCAACGTAGACCCCCGTCGAGTCTCCCGTGGACCCCAGGGGGTCCACCTTGACAACTTTGGGAATCACTGGACTAAAGGCTCTGTTATGCATACTTGGCATTGCTTGACAGTTGTCAAATAAGGAATCTGTTAAATGAGCTTCGTGTGTAAACGGTTACCCAACGCACAGCATTACATACGTAGAAGTCTGTTGGTTTTTGATTTCTACATAAAAATGTTATAGCCGTGCATGCACTGCCAAGCATGATAAAAATATAGTAAGGTAGAACCGCTGAGAGTCCCTTTTAAAATTCTTGACGTTTCCAAATAATTTAATTTTTAACTTTACTCACAAACTCACACACACATTTTCATTTTCAATCTCAAGCAACAACATTTCGAACAATTTCATTTTTTTATTTTCACTTTTATATGATTTTAAAATGTTGGCAAACTTCAAAAAAAAATCATGGCCGACGGTTCTACCTTGCTATATTTTTATCATGCTGCCAAGTATGCATAACAGAGCCTTAAGTCTTGTAACTTCTGACTGAAGAAAGTAACAGTTGCTCCCTCATTTCTGCTGTCATTTTCAAGTTAAGAAACGCTCTTCGGACTAAATCTGACTATTTCTTGGAGATAAGGAAAGCAACTAATAAGAGTGTTCGCCGATTCAAAAACGCCCTGTCTCAGCACATTTTCAATTCGAGGATTCCCTTAAACTCGTAGTCTTAAACTGTGTAAAACTCCTAAGTTTACGGGGCTGTTACGGGAACGTCCCGCTTTTGTAAATACGTAAAGTAACTGGTTGACAGGTTGAGAAGGGTTTTGTGAATACATTTTAGTCTCGTAGTAATTTTCATAACGGCCCGCCGCACAGAAGAGTATTTGTATAGTAAAACCGATCAAAATTATTTTGAGTGTATTTCTACTCAGTAATTAAATAAAACATGAAACTTAATCATAATTAAGGATTTATAGCATACAAATTTCTAATTATACTTATCTTAGGATCATTTTTGTGAAATATTTAGTTATGTTCAGTTACCATAAGTCCACAAAAATTTTTTTCCGAAAAAGACAAGAATAAAATTCGTTTTACTAGAACATATTCAGGTCGACGAGTTCGGATATGCACTTCGCCCTTTTAGACCGGCTCTTTATTGGGAATGACTGCGAATTGTGCAAAAATTTTCGTTACTAAAGTTTTTAATGCTTTTTCAATTTCAATTAAATAAATAACAAATATAAAAAAAATCGTTAAATTGCCCTAAGGACACAATCGCTCTCCCCGAAGCCGATTAGAGAGCATTATTGTTCAGTTTCATAGTCCTTCAAAGGATCTCCCGAGGACTTTAAAATTAAAGGGTATGCAACTCAGTAAATTTGGGTACCGAATGCGAATGCGAATGTTAGGAATTACATTATACAACCTATAATCAACTTAAGTTAGCGTTTTAATTACTTGAATTTTTTTAAATTATTAGAACATTAAACGAGTGCTCAACCTATACAGTGTTTCAATCTAGTAGTCAAAGTGCAAAAGGGGCATATTATATTTCAAAGAAAGTAATTTTCCTGCCTTTTCTCCCATGAGACGATTTCTTAGAGGCTAGTATACAGAACAAGCGCTCAAATATTTGCGGACGAAATATGTCAATTTGTCGTATTTTAGTTTAGTTTTTCACCAATCGAGAGGATTTTCACCGCGATAAGCTCGTTTTTCTGTAACATAGACCTTCAATTGAGCTTAAATTTCAAATTTTTTAATGTCTCCAGATTCTACATCCGAGTCTTCGCTGTCACTGGAAGAATTCAAAATTATTTCTAGGTTGCTAATAGGACTTTTAGCAGTACTTGTAAAAGGCCCATCAATTTGCTTGATATACATATACTTAACCGTTTAGCGCCTGAAGCTAAAATCTGGTGTATTAAAGAGCTGCAAGAATCAACTGATGAACTAACTCGAGTCTAGCGTCGCTGTTAAGTTGAAACTAGTTGAATGCATATACTAAGAAAATATGCGTCTTTCACTAGCGTTTACCCGCTCATCACGTAAACAAACGAAACTCACCCTCACACCACCAACCACTACTTAACGATCGTTTCAAATGAAGAGCGGCGCTGGACTCGAGTTATGGGCTGAATGAAATGATTCAATAATCAAAGGTTTTGTAAGAAAAACTTTTTCTCGCTCTAACTTTATCAATGACACTCCCACGCTACTCCTAAAAACAAAAACAGTGATACTTCTTTTATTCTATCTATTATTATATTATTTATTTTTAATAAAAATCGGGGGTTATATTCGATGCAAATAAGCTTGTTTAAATTAAATAATTAAATCAAATTCGTTTTTGTTTTAAAATACCACCATTCACTATTATCAACACCTTTTTATGGAATTTAGCTCCCATTTTAGGAAGTGTAATTGAATCCTTCTCCTTTTTCTCCTGCTTCCATAAACCATCCCTGTGGGTGGGAGTGTCAAATTTTTGAAAAAAGCTACTAACAAAACCTTTAATAACACAGGTCCACAAAAAAAATCCATGAAAGGTTCCTTTGACCAAACCTAGTCTATGCCATGTTTTTGGGGTCGCTGAACACGAATCTGAAGTCCGTTTTGCTCCATCACGTCTAGATTTTTTCCGAACCTCAAAAAACATCTCGGATTTTACGTGACAGAGAAAGTCCGAGGTGTTTTTCTCAGGTTCGAAAAAAATCTAGACGTGATACATACTAGGTTTGGTCAAAGGAACCTTTCATCGATTTTTTTTGTGGACCTGTGTTAATTAACACTTCATCATTTCACGGAACCCTGGTGACTTTTCTACGGAACCCTTCGATTCCGCGGACCTACTTTAGGAAGCTTTGTCCTAGACCGCCCACTCTAAAATGGAAGGAAATATTCGTTTTATTGAAAAACGCAAAAATTTTACCTACCAAATCAATGATGTTCTGCCTTTTAGCGGTATTACCGACTTCCGGTTTCGACCGAAAGTCCATTTTTTTTTTAATTATATATACACTGCTATACAAAGTATTGTCACAGCAAATTTTTCACAATATATGCAACAATTTTCGTTCTTATATTTTTCCGCTCATTTCGTATAAAAATAAGGTTCGTTCTACAACGAAAAACATAATAATATAATTTCTAAACTTTGTGAAAAACTCGCAAATTTTCAAATTTTTAATCAGATTTTTTAGAACTTTTGAGTATGCAGATTTGTAGCCCAATCAATTTTATTATAATAAAGTGTAAGTTTTAAGTAGCTAGGAATTACCGTTGGTTTTTGGCAATTTTTTTTCACGCAGTCTCTTCCATAATTTTTTTTTTTTCGAAAATACTTTATATGGAAAAAATGCAAAACACCTTCAACAAAAAAATTCCGGCAGTGTACATGGTGGAGGGCAATAGGGTATAGTCGTTGTGCTGGGTATGCAGTTACTGTTGAACGGCTGTACTCAATCCCGACTCTTGCGTCCTCGTTCGCGCACTCTGGGTAACGTGAGCAGCCATGTGCGAGATGTGGTAACTAATCCGAGTTGAGCCTTGGGTCACGGCAGAAAGAGAGGGAGCTTTGGTGGGGCCACTCCGACTTATTCGGTTTAAGGGCTCACTGAAGTCTGCAGCGTCTGTTCACCAGTAGGTGCGGCTGCAAGTGGGTGTCTGTCTTGGAGCAAGCGGCCCGCTTTATAAACGTGTATTCGGTTATGAAACCACCCCCGTCCCAACAATGGGTTGTGCGCTGGGTTTGGGACCCGCCACGTAAAAACAGGCTCCAATGAAAAAGAGAAACAAAGCCTCGGATGAGAACCCCCCTTTTGATGACGACCACGGCAATCGATTAAAGGACTAGATTTGAGGGCATGCACCTGGAATGTCCGGACCCTTAATGGGGAAGGTGCCTCTGTCTGGCTGGTTGATGTCCTCGTAAGAGCGAAAGCTGACATCACCGCCATCCAAGAAATGCGTTGGACGGGGCAAGGCAAGCAATGTCTGGGGCCTTGCGACGTATACTACAGCTGCCATGTAAAGGAGCGCAAATTCGGTGTTGGATTTGTGGTGGGAGAGAGACTCCGTCGCCGAGTACTATCGTTCACCCCGGTGGACGAGTGTCTACCTATAATCCGCATCAAAGCGAAATTCTTCAACACCTCGCTCATCTGATCCCATGCCCCGACGGAAGAGAAGAATGAGGTATCCAAGGATCACTTCTATGAGCGATATCAAACTCGTGCTTGGCGACTTCAATGCCAGGGTGGGCAAGGAAGGAATCTTTGGAACCACCGTCGGAAAATTCAGCCTCTACGACGAAACGTCCGACAACGGACTGAGACTGATCGACTTCGCCGGGGCCCGAAACATGGTAGTATGCAGTACTCCAAGCATAAAAAGAGCCATCAAGCAATGTGGCTGTATCCAGATCGAAAAAATAAGAAATCAAATCGGTCATGTTGTGATAGATGGAAGGCATGCTTCCAACGTTTTGGACGTACGTACGCTCCGAGGGCCAAACATCGACTTGGACCACTATCTTGTTGCAGCCAAGATACGCACCCGCCTTTGCGCAGAAAAAAATGTGCGCCCAAATATGCAAGGAAAGCCTTACGTCGAAAAGCTGCAATCACATCAGACAGCCAATGCATTCGTAACTCGACTCTCACTTCTGCTCTCAGATAGCCCTCTTCAACGAACCGACATGTGCGAGCAGTGGAACCACATTTTCCGCTCATTAATTACCGCCGCAGAAGAAGTAATCGGATTTCAGCGAGCCCGAAAGAACAACTGGTACGATGAGGAGTGTCAGGAAGAGCTTGAAATGCTGGCCGACAGGAAGAATGCCCTAAAATTTTACCAGAGAGTTAGGCGACTTACGGAAGGTTTCAAGACCAGGGCGTACTCCTGTAAGAACAACAATGGCAACCTAGTTTGCGATGTTCACAACGTACCTAAATTATGGAGGGAACATTTCTCCTCCCTATTGAATGGTAGCAGCTTGGAAAGTTGTGGAGAATGATGATGACGAAGTCGATGTTCCTCCGCCTGACTTTGAATAGGTACGAATAGCAATAACGCGGATGAAAAGCAACAAAGCTGCTGGAGCTGACAGCCTGCCAGCTGAGGCGGCGAGGAGTTGAGAAGGTGTATGCATCAAAATATGCGACCCCGCTATTCACGCCAACTACCGCGGGATCAGCCTTCTAAGCGTAGGTTATAAGGTCTTATCAAGTGTATTGTGCGAAAGACTGAAGTCCACCGTCAACGAACTGATTGGACCTTATCAGTGTGGCTTCAGACCTGGCAAATCCAACATAGACCAGGTATTCACAATGCGTCAAATCTTGGGTAAGACCCGCGAGAGATCAGAACAATTTACTATAAGAACGTGCAATTTCAGGCGTGCGCCGATAACATCGACATCATCGATAACAAGAACCGCGAAGTCTTTTCTGCCTTTTTCAAGATAGATAAGGAGGCAAAGCGAATGGGTCTGGTGGTAAACGAGGACAAGACGAAATATCTCCTGTCATCAAACAAACAGTCAGCACATTCGCGCCTTGGTACCCACGTCACTGTTGACAGTTATTATTTCGAGAAAGTAGAGAATTTCGTTTACTTGGGAACCAGCATTAACACCGATAATAATGTCAGCATGGGAATCCAACGCAGAGTCACTCTTACCAACAAGTGCTTCTTTGGACTGAGTAGGCAATTCAGGAGTAAAGTCCTCTCTCGACGTACGAAAACCACACTCTATAAGTCACTCATCATGCCCGTGCTGGTAAATATATGGCTCAGAAGCGTGGACAATGACAACATCCGATGAGGCGGCTCTTGGAGTATTCGAGAGAAAGATTTTGCGGAAGATTTACGGGCCTTTACGCGTTGGCGACGGCGAGTACCGCAGACGATGGAACGATGAGCTGTATGAGCTTTACAACGATATGAACATAGTGCAGATAATTAAAATACAGCGGCGCCGCTGGCTTGGCCACGTCGTTCGAATGGACACCGACGCTCCAGCTGTGAAAGTAGTCAACTCGGAACCCGCTGATGGTAGCAAAGGAAGAGGCCCCCACTGCGATGGAAAGACCAGATGGAGAAAGACTGGCTTCACTTGGCATTTCCAATTGGCGTCAGTTGGCACCGAAAACAAACGACTGGCGTGCTTTGTTGAACTGGGCCAAAATCGCTTGGGCTGTTACAGTGCCAAATAAGAAGAAGACATACATATATGTTTTTACTACAGATTCGGAGTCTAAGGATAAAAATACGTATTTTTGTTCGGAACTTTTTTCTCGGTCTATTCTGCTTGTTACCGAACATTTTGTTAGCGGGAAATTTTGTTATCAATAAATGTCACCACTTCTTGTAAAAGCTATTCTAAGTAACTTGGTAACCTCTTAATATATTCAGTAATTCAAGTTTTGTATAAATTCTGGTGTTGCATATTTCACGGGTAATGCTTATGAGATGATAACAATATTTACCATGCGCACAATGCGAAAACGGGTTAAAAGTTCGCAGGAGCTATATTTACCGGTAACAAAATTTTTGTTACCAATGCAGGGCTCGAATCGTAACATCCGTTCACAGATCGAAAACCATACGAAAGAAAATTACATGATACGTTGGGCAGTATAAGCTGAATGGGAAAAAGAGTACGTTCACGTATGCCATAATCCGAAAAATGTGCTTTTACGTGACCAGTAATACGATATCGTATGTGACGATTCGAGCCCAAAATAGGCCTATAAATGGTCTTCGAACTTCAACTGAGATGAGTGAAAATGTTCTTATTGAAATACGAACAACTATGAATTCCCAAGTCGAGGATGCTCTATAGACGTATTACCGACTTCCGGTTTAGACCGGAAGTGAGTTAAACCGATCGGAAGTCCATTGTTTTAACCGGGAGTCCATTCCAAAAAAAAGTTTCCGGCTAAAGTTATGTATTTTTATGCGCAGAATCCGAATCTGTGGTTACAACATATACATATGTCTAATTTAAGAAAATTACTTTCCGGTCCCTGATTTGGTAGGTAAGATTTTTGCGTTTTTCAATTCATTTTATAGGGGGTGGACGGGTGGTCTAGGACACCCTGAATAATGTGCTGCACTTTTATAAGAAATAATAAACACTACATGAATGAACAAAAGACAAATTGTCAAAACTCGACAAAATGTCACTTAACTTTTTCAGCTGACCAACAACAACCACAAGCGTACGTTAGACCTTACGAACGTGAATCGAAGACGAAGCGCTTCAGCTGTTTCGAGAAAACCGCATAAGTCTGGCGCAATTACGGGAGAGATACTGTAGCTGGGTAAATATAAGAATGATAGAATACAAGATTGCACCCATTAGAGAGGATTTTTGAGAACAATTTTTGTGTGACGTCACACTGGTGCACTTGAGCGAGAAATATCAAAACGCGAACATGAATACAAGAAGAAATTTTGCAAGAAAAACGTAAACAAGTTGCACAAGTGTGACGTCATACAAACAGCGATTCTATCAAATTTACCGAGAGCGGAATAGCGGTACGAGATGGGCCACATTTGTTCTCTACATCGTGTGGTATTTAAATGGCTATTCACTGCAGTGATGCTCAAAATAGCGTCGGCGATTTTATATGGACGCGTACAGAGTAAAGCTCTCTATGAGCATTACTGATTTGCATACGTATGTGCATTAGGGTGGTCCAATAACAGTAAAGTCGGAATTGTAATGCTCTCACCCCCTAGGATTGTTCTATATCGAAAAAAGTATAACCCTATTTTTTTATCACAAAATATCAAGAGGTCGCTCAAAGCGCTGCAAAAATCGTTAGTATTAAAAAATGGTTAAATAAATAATTGGGTACTATTATTGAAGCGAACAAGAGTTTTCCGATCGAAAAATATTTATTTTCAAGTATTCTATACCATTTCTACGAAAAGTTGCTTTTTTCCCATTTAAAAATACATAGAAAACTTTGAGTGCTATATATATTTTGATTTTAAAATAAAAAATAGGGGTATACTTTTTTCGGTATAGAACAATCCTAGGGGTGAGAGCATAAAAATTCCGACTTTATTTTTTCACATGCCTTACATATCTCTGGATTGTGAACGCATATCACAGAACACTTGCGTCTAAAAGCCTGATTATGGCAACTTAACGGAACTTAGAACTTTGAAAATCAAAATGAATTTCGACGTGGCATTAAGTTACGTTAAGTTTCGGCTGTTCAATTATAAGCAACATCCATTGAAGAAAATTTTTAAGTGAGAGTCTGTAAGTTACGTTAAGTTGCCATAATCAGATCATAAACGTCAATTTTCTTGCGCTTAACATTATGGCACAATTAGAATATGGTCATATAAAATTTCTTCAACTTTATTTTGGATAATATATTATATGTATGTATGTAGGTATAAATTGGGTAAAACTTACAATGAGATGGGCATAAAATCACATAATGTATGTAAATATCTAACAAGTAATTCCTTTTAAAAATACAGAAATACGCATAAGCGGGCATATACTTCTTCTACTAGTCAGTCAAGGTTAAAATCACTCGCGCGGTGAGGCGTTGAAACTTAACTTTCTTTCACATAATTTCTTTATGTGCACCTGATTCGTTAGTTCGGCTTGCCGAAGTATGCGCCGTATATCTCCAATACGTTCATACTTATTCGCTAAAAGATAAGCGGATTTCAACTGTCCAATGAATATGTGACAAGATATGCGCAATTCCACACTGTGAATTTTTTTAGCGAGATTATCAAGTGCAGTTTTTACTTCTGCCTCGTTGCTATTGGATGCCGAATTGATGGCAGCCGAGAGAATTTCATCAATGTCGCGAGTTTTGATGCCATTGTTGCTAGTTATGCAGCTTATGAGCTTCTCCACTTCGCCAATGCGCTGATTGCAGGCAAGAAATTTGGCAGCTGCTGCAAAAACTTTTACGTCGGGCAATTTGTAATAATGAATAATCCTGTCAAAGTAATATTGAGTTAAAAGCGATGCACTAAACGTTAAGCACCACCACTCACCTATACGTCAAACCAAATCCCTCGTCGATATTTTTGCCACATAATAAAATTAGAATGCAAATTTGTATTCGATCTGGAAGTGCATCAAATAGTGTTGGCAGCTTGAACTTGCCTGTGCTATCAACGCGAATCTGAAATAGTGATATTTAGCTTTAGGAATTCAAATACATTCACCTTCTACTTGATTACCTGTTTCAATGTTTTCAAAGTAATGGGTTCGTCTGCTACGCTCATCTCTATCTCACAATGTGCCAGAAATTTTGTCACTTCTAATTGCATTGATATCGTATTAATGTGACTGTTCAGTGCACGCGCATCCATTTCCATTAAAAAGTTTGAATGCATAGACGGCGTGTTCGCCCTAGACGCCACACTTGAGCGTCGACTGCCGATGGAACTGTTTCTTTTGCGCTGCAAGGGCTCCAGACTCACTTTATCCCACTCGGTTAACTCCAGCTGAGATTGTAAATGTTGTTGCGCATTATGCAAATGCATTGCATTCGCCTGCAGCTGCTGGAAGTTGTCACAGTTCGCGGAATAGAATCTCACACAAGTCATGGCGGCACGTACCGGATCTTGCAACAACAACTGCAGCTGGTAAAGTGAGTTGAGAAGATTCTGCGTTTCCAGATAGTGACATGTCTGCAACAATGTAGCACGCCAAAACGATAAACTTGCGTCCAACTTTTGCATATGCTCCATCAATGCGGATACCTCACCGTAACGAAGCGATACGAGAAAAATGTTTTGAATGAACAATTCTGATTCAAGATTTTGTTGCAGATAGTATTTTAGTGCAGCGTTGAGTTCATGGTGTCGCATTAGGAATTGCATCACATCGGTGTGCGATCCGTAAGTTAACACGTAGTGAAGACATTCTTCAAAGCCGCGTGTATGCTGCAAGTACTGACGTGACCTGTTGTCCAAATTCGCGTGCATACCACTAAGATTGCTGTGCACATCAGCATACTGGCCCTTGGCGATGTGTTTCAGATTGGCCAGTGTGGTGAGTATACCCAGCGCGGGCTCATGTATGCGTATCGGGCAGGGATCTTTGCGACGCGACAACAATGATGCAAGTGACGTATTCGAGCTTCGAATGAGTGAAGCACGCTTCAGTGTTTCCGGTTGTGGTTTAAGGCATGGCGTGTTCTCTATGGTCTTCACTATTTCCTGTAGTAGCGGCGGACCGCGTTGTGGTCGCTTAGATACTTGAAAATCATGATTCTGGCACCATTCCAAGGGATTATCGTTGTTATCCGTTTCAGTGGATGCAGACATAATGTATTTGCAGATTTTCTCATTCATATATTCGCCACTCAACTTCGTCATGCAATGGGAAAATTTCTCGCGAGCTAAAAACATAGTGTATTAAAATAAATGTTATATGAATAATATTTTTTTAAGGGCACAAGATAATAAGGACACGTAACTAAAAAGCAGATGTGTTAATCGGCTGAAGAGACAATAGCCTGGGTATGAGTCACGTATGACGACAATCGTCTGGACGATATCGTGTTGAGATTGTTTTGCTTCATGAAAACCAAAAAATGTTTAATCGTTTGTGCGATATCGTCAACTCGATTCCAATTTTGCTTCACGTAACAGTAACAGCAACACAAATACATGAATAAGTGTTTTGACAACATCGTTTAGTCAGTATCGTTTGAACGACTATCGTTTCAAAGTTACGTGATTCATGCCCAGTTTTCTGATTGTGGAACACATTAGAAACAGTTCTGGAAATTTGAATATGCATATATTTTGTGTTTAATTAAATGCTACTTTTTCTTCTTATTGAGCGCTTTGACCGCCTGTAACCGCGGTTTTGGCCGAGTCCAACGAAGAGAAGCGACTCTTCTGTGCCAACTGACGTCAATTGGAACAGCCATGTGAGCAAGTCCTTTCCCTTTTGGTCTAAATGTTACTTCAAAAGTAATATTTTGAATATTACCTTAAACTCCAAAAACTCGGAAGAGGAAAATATATTTATGTATATTAATGTACTAAAAATCTTCGCCAATTGCCTCTTTCCCACCGCTATTCAATAAGGTCAGAAATCACATAGTCTAAGCGAGAGAGGGAGTTTCAGAACCATCCGCGAAGCTTTGTTCAATACTCCAGCCGCAGGGCTACACAAAGCACTAGCCAGAGGAACAGTGGAATCGGACCTATAGCGGGAACTATGAGACGGTACATTTTCCGAAGCAAAGAAGAAAGGGAAATTGCTCTGCTAAGAACGCACCAGGGTTGCGTGATTTAAAATATTTTTTGGTTTTTCATCCGCTTTTAATTAAGGAATCTATTTGGTTTGTGATTGGACTGTCGTTAAAATTAAAAATAAATTTTATTTGCGACTAGCAAATGCCTGGCTTGCTTCGCGACGGCTTATAAGAACTTTTGCATTGACCAATGCAAAAATATGTAGCTAGTTGGTAACCCGGGGTGTATCAATTTTGAGTAAATTAGCGTCCTTAAATTTCGAAATATTGCAGTTTCAAGCATTTCTGAAATTTACCGTTATATGAAAAGCGGCCGTAATTTTAGTCCGATTTCAATACTTTTCAACGTTTTGCTTTTATGTGGGAAGCACAATCAAAATACCGAGTTTGGTACAAATTGGTAACACGGTTACCGATATACATATATGTGATCATAAGTGGGCGGTGCCACGCCCATTTTCCCAAATTTTACCATAAACGTATTTTTTGGTAAAGAATTGTTGCAAGCATCAATTTTCAATAAATTAGCTTTATAATTTCTTGATTTATCGAAGATTTTGTATTTCTCTAAATTACCGTTATATGGGATGTGGTCGTGGTTATTGTCCGATTTTTTAAATTTTCGGCCATTTAGTATGCTGTACCAAGGCCAACAACTGTGCCAAGTTTGGAAGAAATTGGTGCAGCGGTTACCAAGATACACACATGTAACCATAAGTGGGCGTGGCTACGCCCATTTTTCAAAAATTTATAATATTCTTATTTTTCGTCTGAAAATTATTGTAAATATAAATTTTGAGTGAATTATCTTCAGTAGTTACTAAAATATTGCAGTTTTCGTATTTATTTCTGGAAATTACCGTTATATGGGAAGTACACACCAAATTTCGTTAAGATATCTCAATTTTTGCTCGAGTTATCGTGTACACGGACGGACGGACAGGCGGACAGACGGACGGACAGACAGACATGGCTTAATCGATTTCTCTATTCATTCTGAGTATTTATGTATACATTTGTCTATATCTATCTCGATTCGTTTTGGCTGTTACAAACAACCGTTATGTGAACAAAATTAATATACCCTTGTGCACAAGTGAGCTCGGGTATAAAAATTATTAGTTTAGGTTCAAAGGACAGAAGAGCAGAACCTTGCTTATTCATAGGCCAAGAATAATAGCGCTGAAATAACATTTGGGTTAAGTACTAATCTCCTTCGATCCTATGAGCTCTTATTTCTACCTGTGAGGTATCTGCAAGTATTACGAGGTTTGCCGAGAGTGCGGAATCTTCTTCTTGAATCTTTTTATACCCTAGGTTACGTCCGAGATCAGTCTCTATATACCAGTTAAACCCCCAAGAAAATCCACTAGTAGATTAGTGAGTTCAAACAGACAAACAAACTACAGTTTTATTATAGTATAGATCTGATAGGGGTGTAAATTTATTTGTGATTTGTTTCATCGACAAAATAAAAAATTATTTTATTCAAATATTCTTTTGTAAATTTAATCACAAAATTTAAGTCAGCTTGT
>NW_023462275.1:0-5832 GCF_013731165.1 Rhagoletis pomonella
CTTTTGCGGTAGGAAGTAGAGTTTTTTCTCTACTACTCGCGAAGTGTTAGGTTAGGTTAAACGGGCAGCTCTGAAAAAAAATTCACTCGGAGGCCGCAGAGGCCCATTGTGATGCCCATGGGGGTTACCCCCAAGCCTATCCCTACATGCCTTCGAACCATTTTGATATTCTGGCGAATCCTAGCAGTCCTTCCAGAGGAGCTTTCCCCAAGATATCCAGATTCTCAAAGAAGTGGTCCCCAAGAAACTTGAGGCGTTTTCCTCGAAGTGCTGGACACTCGCAAAGGAAGTGCTGGACGGATTCTAACTCCTCCTCATCCCTGCAGCTTCTACAGAAATCATTATGCGGGGCTCCGAACCTGGCGGCCATGTGGCCAATGGTCCAGTGTCCCGTTAGTATTCCTGTGAGAAGCCTGACGTTTGACTTTGAAAGCCTTAATAGACTCCTTGTTCTTCGTTCATCGAGCCGTGGCCAGAGTGATCGCGATACCCTGCAGGTGTGAAGGTTTACCCACCTACTGTTGGTAGCTGCCCTGGTCAGTCTCTCGACTTCTGAAGACAGAAATCGCAGGGGGGGTTTCACGATTTGGGTCGCTTCCCCGAGCCCCATCTCAGATCCCTTCCTAGCACATTCGTCCGCTTCCTCATTTCCCGGGACACCACAATGTCCCGGTACCCAGTAGAGATTGATTATGTGTTGCTGTAGAGCTTGTAGGGATCTTCGGCATTCTTTAACGCATACCGAGTTAGTCGTTGCCGACCCTAAGGCTTTGATAGCCGCCTGACTGTCAACAACGAAGGCAAGTTTAGATGGAGCTAAGTCCATCATGCCCACCAACCTTGCCGCCATATGGATTGCATATATCTCAGCCTGAAAAACACTGCAGTGGTCTGGGGTCTATACGACTCCCTTAGAGATAACTCCCGAGAGAAGACCCCAGATCCGATGTTCCGATATCCATTTTGGAGCCGTCCGTGAAGATGGGTATTTCGTCATCGCTGAGAGCAATATTAAATTCCCAGTCACTTCTGTCAGGAAAATGGATATCGAAGTTTCGATTGAAGTCAATTTCCGTGACCTGATGGTCACAGTGGCTGTATTCCACCCCCACTCTCCCGAGGATTGTGGCGTGACCTTTGCAAGTTGTTCGCAGCCTGTTAGACGCTCTGAGTCGTAGAGCGCTTCTAGCTGCGATACTTTTAACATATAGGTCTATAGGTGGAATATCCAGCAGGGTCTCTAAAGATGCCTGGGGCGTTGAATAAATCGCCCCCGTTGTGTATAAGCATGCTTGTCGTTGCACCTTTTGCAAGTTGAGTAGATGGGGTTTGGTGTCAACCGCCTGCCACCATACCAACGCGCCATAGGTGAGGATAGGTCTGACTACCGCCGTATAAATCCAATGTATTATCTGCGGTCGCAGACCCCAGTCTTTTCCAATAGTAGCTTTGCAGGAGTAGAGCGCAATGAGCGCCTTCTTTCTCCGCTCTTCGGTGTTCCTTTTCCAGGAAAGCTTAGAGTCGAGAATAACCCCCAAAAACTTTGCTTCTTTTGACAATTCGAGATTTACTCCATTGAGGGACGGAAGTCGGAAATTGTCTATTTTATATCGCTTGGTGAAGAGAGCAAGTTCGGTTTTAGTGGGATTGACCCCTAGGCCGTTTCGTTCTGCCCACCCTGACAGATCGCTAATTGCAGATTGTAGAATCTCGCTGACCGTGGAGAGGAATTTTCCCACGACCAGAATGACTAAGTCATCCTCATAAGCAACGACCTTAGCGGCTTTTGATGTGCGAAGCAGGAATTCGTTTAGCACGAGGTTCCACAGTAGGGAGGATAGCACCCCCCCTTGAGGTGTGCCCCGTGTGGCTGTTTTCCTTACTTCTGATGTTCCCAAGGAGCCATTGATATTTCTGGTGCTCAACATATTGTCGATCCAGAGAGTGATCAATGGGTCCAGTCCTACAGCCACCATGGAGCAGTGTATGGATGCCAAGTTAACATTGTTAAAGGCGCCCTCCACGTCCAGGAAGGCTGCCAGCGCATATTCCTTGTGATTCATTGCTTGCTCTATACTCCCAACAACCTCGTGCAGGGCTGTTTCAACCGACCTACCTTTACGGTAGGCATGCTGAGCCTCGCTGAAGTTCCCAGGAGTAAGGCGTTGCGTGATCTGCAGACTCAGAAGCCTCTCCATTATTTTGGGAAGAAATGATGAGAGGCTGATGGGCCTAAAATCTTTTGCAGTGCTGTGGCCCGCTTTTCCTGCTTTGGGAATGAAGACCACTCTTACCCTCCATGGCTTTGGGATATAGCCTAGGAGGAGACTCGCCCTATAGATTGTCGTTAACCAGGGGGTTACCGTGGCGCTTGTTCGTTGTAGCATGGCTGGAAAGATCCCATCCGGTCCCGGAGATTTGTAGGGTTGGAAGGATCTGATAGCCCAAGCTACTTTGTCTGCAGTGATGATTTCGTCCACTGGACTGCCTTGCCTGTGGGTACTAGGGTGTTCTGTCACAGGAGTTCCTGTGTCCCCCGCGTCACCGCAACCAGGGAAGTGGACGTCCATAAGGTGTTCCAGTGTTTCAAGGCTGCTTTCGGTGTGCCCTCCTCCTGGCTTTTCCAGAAAACCAGGAGGAGCCGGGTTTTTCGAGAGGCACCTTCTTAGTCGCGCGGCATCAGTAGTCGTTTCGAGATCCTCGCAAAATTTGGACCACGAAACCTTCTTTGCCTTCTTTATCTCTTTCTTGAACGCATTGAAGTTGCGACGATATTCGTCCCAGTCCTCCGCGTTCTTGGTGAACTTCGCTTTATTGAAAGCTTTCCTAGCTGCTATCCTGAGCCGCCTTAGATCGGCCGTCCACCACCTTGGGTGCCGCTTGGAAGGTTTGCTCTCGGGACAGGTTGTTATGTAGCATTCGTTGAGAGACTTCGTTAGACAGAGGACCGTTCCCTCCAGTTGGTCCACTGAAATTGGCTCCACCGTGTACGGTGGACTCGCTCCAGACACCAACCGGCTGAATTTGTTCCAGTTTGTCCTACGAGGATTTCGATAAGGTTTTAGTGTCGGTCTGTTCAGGTTAATGGAGAATACGATGCGACAATGATCAGAAAAAGAGCATTTTGTCGAGACGTGCCAGCCGTCGACCCTAACATTGTTCGAGTTAGTTACAAGAGTTATAACTATAACCTCCTCCCTTATTCTATTGTAGAAAGTGGGGTGATTACCCTTATTACAGATAGTAAGTTTTGTGGATAATAAGTAACTAAAGAGTGACTCACCTCTATCGTTGGTGTTCGAGCTGCTCCACGCCGTGTGGCGAGCGTTGGAACATTGCCACTGTCATGTCCGAATCGCTAAATTGGGGAAGAAAGAGAATATTAGTGCTTTTCTTAATCAGAATACAAGTTCTAATTTTACCTTCGGGCTGTGGGGTGAGAAGTAGAAAGTCGCTAGTGGATGGATAGACCTGTGACCCTCCCCGCCACTATCCAGGGTTCTTGTATTAGGACCACGTCCACATCTTCCGATGCTGCCCTGCAGTGCTGCAGATTAATCTGCACCACCTTTAGGCTTTTCGGATTCTCTTTCAGCATCGGGGATGATCACCCTGAGGTGACCGATGCCATATCTTATTTGGCCGGCTTTGCGACGAAGGATCTGCAAGGATTGTGGACCGATCTTGATCCAAAGGTCCTTGTCGTTACCCTTGTCGCGAGCGCGGCCTCGGACAATCGTCCAGTCGTCAGGGAACACATCCACGTTCTGACAATTGATTAGGGCTAGTGAGGTCTTGTCCTCCACGAGAGGGGGCGGGATCCACACTCGCACTGTCGTACGGGATGGCACCTCTGAGAGCGGAACAACTTCTAGTCGTGCGTTGGCCCAAAGTTCATCTTGGTTGCGGACGCAGTTTGTTAGGAAGTCTAACGACTCCTTGTTACCGCATCCAACAACTTTGACTCCCTTCTGCCACTTGGCTCCATCAAACATACCAATGTTGTTGTTTTTGGTACGCTGGATTTCGCCAAGTAGTGCCCTCATGATCTTTTCCTCCAGGGGCAACCATTTGTCCATCGGAATCTTTCCTTCCGGGTGATTCCGGTCTATGATTGCTACCTGGAGCTCTGGTGCTGAGCATAAGGTTGACGAAGTTTTCACCCGCTTCTGCTCAGGCTGTATCTTCTTGTCGCCAGACAGTTGTCTCTTCGGAGTGCGTGCAACCGGTCCCCTACCACCGGAGGCAATAGCAGCTGCCGACGTCGACCTTCTTCCCGTCCAGCCATGGGAACACTGGCCTCGCGGTCTTCGACACCTTGGGCGTCAGTGATTGCGACGGCTCGTTGTTTCCAACAGCGGACAGGGGAGCAGCTTTCTTCGTCGGCAGACTGCTACCGCCCTCAAAGGGGGGTTTGGTTGCAGCGTCCCTTTTATCGGAGTTTGTGGCTTTCCCAGAGACAGCGGCCTCACTTCCGGAAGCACTCGAGACTTTCTCCTCACGGAGTCGCTCATACTTCCGGACAATGTAGGCATGCTTCTTTTAAAGAGCCTTGTCCCTTGGCGTTAGAGTGGCGGGGTCGCGCTCTCGCAGTTTCGCGAGGAATCGACGAGAGCTTTTATACCCCATCTTTCTCTTCCGCTCTTTGTGCTTCTCCTTGTCGGGATTGGCATTGCCTTGAGGCTCCTTAACTCCTTCGGTTGCAACCGGTCTTCCAGAATCATCGGACCCCAGACTGAGCTGGCTCAGTGCAAGGGAATCCGGCCAGTCGCGATCCTCCTCATCTGAGGAGTCTAGCAGTGAGTGGATTCGAAGATCCTGGGAGCCCGACTCGCCACTTTCGGATTGGCACCTCTGTTGCCTTGCCAATGTTTTTGCCTCAGTAGCTCGCCTATCATCCAAGCCCGGGGCAAACACCTGGATGATAGGGTCAACAGTAGCATTTCGATCGCTGGGGCCTGTTGTCACCACTCCAACGATAGGGTCTCCGGGGATTTTTGCATTTTATACCTACTGCCAGGTGAAGGTGTCCTGCCGCCCACTATGGGTCAGACGCAGACCAGGGAGCCGCCCCACTGGGGAACAGAAGCTTCTGGATTTGTCGGTGCGTTTTCAAACGCGAAGATTGGGGTCCCGTACGTAGTGGTCCACCCGTCATCCTGAGCGTTCTGGTTGTCCTGAGCGTTCGTCAATGCAAGTCACGTACAGTCCGGGTCCAGTCCTCACTACGGGAGCTCAGCCTTGAGCGAGGATATACCGCCTCGCACCGGTCGACAGCCACCACGGTCACCAAGCCTTGACGGGCAGTGGGTGAGGTTGTCGTTTGGGAAGGATAGGTTATAGATTCACTTCACTCCCCCATTAGATCCCCAGCTTTACAGTATAGTAGGTGGCAATTTCAAAATGGGTGCGAATCATTGTTCTACAGAAATGCAATATACATATACTTATTTCAGACGAAATACCTTAAAAGTTTGAACGCATAATAATATTGGAAAATCATCACCAAGCCTTGACGGGCAGTGGGTGAGGTTGTCGTTTGGGAAGGATAGGTTATAAATTCACTTCACTCCCCCCATTAGATCCCCAGCTTTACAGTAAAGTAGGTGGCAATTTCAAAATGGGTGCGAATCAGTGTTCTACAGAAATGCAATATACATATACTTATTTCAGACGAAATACCTTAAAAGTTTGAACGCATAATAATATTGGAAAATCACATCCATTGGGCCAATTGCAACGTAGGAGCATTCGATATACTCAATGGTGCAACAGGTCGATTTAGTCTGACCTTCACGGCCCCTTTTCTCACTTGGCTATTTTCAGTAATAG
>NW_023462275.1:5932-20056 GCF_013731165.1 Rhagoletis pomonella
ATTCATTAATTTACTTTATTTTATAGTTTCATGCACGCTCATCCTAAACTATTTATTTTGGAACAAACATCAAAGCGTTAGCGGTAGAAGTTATAGCTGCTATTTCGGAGATCACCACATCTCCTCATCGGACTTCTTTTTCTAGACTTCGGCAGGGATCGAACCCGCATCATCGATGTACTGATCCGTGCTGACGTCTAGAAAGAGAAGTATGATGAGATGTGGTGATCTCCGAAATAGCAGCTATAACTTTTACCGCTTACACATTGTTGCTTTTTCCATTTTTCCATCACATAGGTTAGGTTAGGTTAAACGGGCAGCTCTGAAAGAGTTCATTCGGAGGCCGCAGAGGCCCATTGTGATGCCCATGGGGGTTACCCCAAGCCTATCCCTACATGTCTTCGAACCCTTTTTGATTTTCTGGCGAATCCTAGCCGTCCTTCCAGAGGAGCTTTCCTCAAGATATCCAGATTCTCGAAGAAGTGGTCCCCAAGAAACTTGAGGCGTTTTCCTCGAAGTGCTGGACACTCGCCAAGGAAGTGCTTGGCGGATTCTAACTCCTCCTCATCCCTGCAGCTTCTACAGAAATCATTATGCGGGGCTCCGAACCTGGCGGCCATGTGGCCAATGGTCCAGTGTCCCGTTAGTATTCCTGTGAGAAGCCTGGCGTTTGACTTTGAAAGCCTTAATAGACTCCTTGTTCTTCGTTCATCGAGCCGTGGCCAGAGTGATCGCGATACCCTGCAGGTGTGAAGGTTTACCCACCTACTGTTGGTAGCTGCCCTGGTCAGTCTCTAGACTTCTGAAGACAGAAATCGCATGGGGGGTTTTACGATTTGAGTCGCTTCCCCGAGCCCCATCTCAGATCCCTTCCTAGCACATTCGTCCGCTTCCTCATTTCCCTGGACCCCACAATGTCCCGGTACCCAGTAAAGATTGATTGTGTGTTGCTGTAGAGCTTGTAGGGATCTTCGGCATTCTTTAACACATAACGAGTTAGTCGTTGCCGACCCTAAAGCTTGGATACCCGCCTGACTGTCAACAACGAAGGCAAGTTTAGATGGAGCTAAGTCAATCATGCCCACCAACCTTGCCGCCATATGGATTGCATATATCTCAGCCTGAAAAACACTGCAGTGGTATAGGAGTCTATACGACTCCCTCATAGATAACTCCTGAGAGAAGACCCCAGACCCTGTTCCGATATCCATTTTGGAGCCGTCCGTGAAGATGGGTATTTCGTCATCGCTGAGAGCAATATTAAATTCCCAGTCACTTCTGTCAGGAAAAAGGATATAGAAGTTTCGATTGAAGTCAATTTCCGTGACCTGATGGTCACAGCGGCTGTATTCCACCCCCACTCTGCCGAGGATTGTGGGCTGACCTTTGCAAGTTGTTCGCAGCCTGTTAGACGCTCTGAGTCGTAGAGCGCTTTTAGCTGCGATACTTTTAACATATAGGTCTATAGGTGGAATATCCAGCAGGGTCTCTAGAGATGCCTGGGGCGTTTAATAAATCGCCCCCGTTATGCATAAGCATGATTGTCGTTGCACCTTTTGCAAGTTGAGTAGATGGGATTTGGTGTCAACCGCCTTCCACCATACCAGCGCGCCATAGGTGAGGATAGGACTAACTACCGCCGTATAAATCCACGGTATTATCTGCGGTCGCAGACCCCAGTATTTTCTAACAGTAGCTTTGCAGGAGTAGAGCGCCTTCTTTCTCCGCTCTTCGGTGTTCCTTTTCCAGGAAAGCTTAGATTCGAGAATAACCTCCAAAAACTTTGCTTCTTTTGACAATTTGAGATTTGCTCCATTGAGGGACGGAGGTCGGAAATTGTCTATTTTATATCGCTTGGTGAAGAGAACAAGTTCGGTTTTAGTGGGATTGGCCCCTAGGCCGTTTCTTTCTGCCCACCCTGACAGATCGTTAATTGCAACGACCTTAGCGGCTTTCGATGTACGAAGCAGGAATTCGTTTAGCACGAGGTTCCACAGTAGGGGGGATAGCACCCCCCTTGAGGTGTGCCCCGTGTGGCTGTTTTCTTTACTTCTGATGTTCCCAAGGAGCCATTGATGTTTCTGGTGCTCAACATATTGTCGATCCAGAGAGTGATCAATGGGTCCAGTCCCACAGCCACCATGGAGCAGTGTATGGATGCCAAATTAACATTGTTAAAGGCGCCCTCCACGTCCAGGAAGGCTGCCAGCGCATATTCCTTGTGATTCAGTGCGTGTTCTATACTCCCAACAACCTCGTGCAGGGCTGTTTCAAGCGTTCGGTAGGCATGCTGAGCCTCGCAGGAGTAAGGCGTCGCGTGATCTGCAGATCGTTGTAGCACGGCTGGAAAGATCCCATCCCCTCCCGGAGATTTGTAGAGTTGGAAGCATCTGATAGCCCAAGCTACTTTGTCTGTAGTGATGATTTCGTCCACTGGACTGCCTTGCCTGTGGGTACTAGGGTGTTCTGTCACAGGAGTTTCTGTGTCCCCTGCGTCACCGCAGCCAGGGAAGTGGACGTTCATAAGGTGTTCCAGTGTTTCAAGGCTGCTTTCGGTGTGCCCTCCTCCTGGCGTTTTAAGAAAACCAGGAGGAGCCGGGTTTTTCGAGAGGTACCTTCTTAGTCGCGCGGCATCAGTAGTCGTTTCGAGGTCCTCGCAAAATTTGGACCACGAAACCTTCTTTGCTTTCTTTATCTCTTTCTTGAACGCATTGAAGTTGCGACGATATTCGTCCCAGTCCTCCGCGTTCTTAGTGAACTTCGCTTTATTGAAAGCTTTCCTAGCTGCTATCCTGAGCCGCCTTAAATCGGCCTTCCACCACCTTGGGTGTCGCTTAGGTTTGCTCTCGGGACAGGTTGTTATGTAACATTCGTTGAGAGACTTCGTTAGACAGAGGACCGCTCCCTCCAGTTGGTCCGCTGAAATTGGGTCCACCGTGTACGGTGGACTCGCTCCAGACATGAACTGGCTGAATTTGTTTCAATTTTCCTACGAGTATTTCGATAAGGTTTTAGTGTCGGTCAGCTTAGGTTAATGGAGAATACGATGCGACAATGATGAGAAAATGATCATTTTGTCGCGACGTGCCAGCCGTCAACCCTAACATTGTTCGAGTTAGTTACAAGAGTTATATCTAAAACCTCCTCCCTTATTCTATTGTAGAAAGTGGGTTGATTACCCTTGTTACAGATAGTAAGTTTTGTGGATAATAAGTAACTAAAGAGTGACTCGCCTCTATCGCTGATGTTCGAGCTGTTCCACGCCGTGTGGTAAGCGTTGGCGTCATAGCCAGCCACCATATTGATCCTTCATTGCTCCGCCCAGGCGGTGAGTTTCCTGAAGGATATTGACGGGGGATCGGGTACATCGTATGGCATGTATAAAGATGAGAGGATGAGGTCGGGTGCTCCCCTCTGCACCAACATTGCCACTGTCATGTGCGAATCGCTAAATTGGGGAAGAAAGAGAATATTAGTGCTTTTCTTAACCAGAATACAGCTTCTAATTTTACCTTCGGTCTGTGGGGTGAGAAGTAGAAAGTCGCTAGTGGATAGACCTGTGACCCTCCCCGCCACTAGCCAGGGTTCTTGTATTAGGGCCACGTACACATCTTCCTCACCCATGAAGAGCAGCAGATCCTCCGATGCTGCCCTGCAGTGATGAAGATTAATCTGCACCACCTTTAGGCTTTTCGGATTCTCTTTCAGCATCGGGGATGATCACCCTAAGGTGACCGATGCCATATCTTACAACTCGCACTGTCGTACGGGATGGCACCTCTGAGAGCGGAACCACTTTTAGTCGTGCGTTGGCCCAAAGTTCATCTTGGTTGCGGACTCAGTTTGTTAGGAAGTCTAACGACTCCTTGTTACCGCATCCAACAACTTTGACTCCCTTCTGCCACTTGGCATCAAACCTACCAATGTTGTTGTTTTTGGTACGCTGCATTTCGCCAAGTAGTGCCCTCATAATCTTTTCTTCCAAGAGCAACCATTTTTCCGTCGGAATCTTGCCTTCCGGGTGATTCCGGTCTATGATTACTACCTGGAGCTCTGGTGCTGAGCATAAGGTCGATGAAGTTTTCACCCGCTTCTGCTCAGGCTATGTCTTCTTGTCGCCAGACAGTTGTCTCTTCGGAGTGCGTGCAACCGGTCCCTTACCACCGGAGGCAATAGCAGCTGCCGACGTCGAGGCCTTCTCCCCGTCCAGCCGTGGGAACACTGGCCTCGCGGTCTTCGGCACCTTGGGCCTCAGTGATTGCGACGGCTTGTTGTCTCCAACAGCGGACAGGGTAGCAGCTTTCTTCGTCGGCAGACTGCTACCGCCCTCAGAGGGGGGTTTGGTTACAGCGTCCCTTTTTTGGGAGTTGGTGGCTTTTCCAGAGACCGCGGCCACACTTCCGGAAGCATTCGAAACTTTCTCCTCGCGGAGTCCCTTATACTTCCGAACAATGTAGGCATGCTTCTTTTGAAGAGCCTTGTCCCTTGGTGTTAAAGTGGCGGGGTCGCGCTCTCGCAGTTTCGCGAGGAATCGACGAGAGCTTTTGTACCCCATCTTTCTCTTCCGCTCTTTGTCCTTCTCCTTGTCGGGCTTGGCATTGCCTTGAGGCTCCTTAGCTCCTTCGGTCGCAGCCGGTCTCTCAGAATCATCAAATCCCAGACTGAGCTGGCTCAGTGCGAGGGTATCTGCCCAGTCGCGATCCTCCTCATCTGAGGAGTCTAGCACATAGCACATAGTCGTGGTACAAAGCTCAGTAACTATACTGAAGTAAATGTTAATAAGCCACAATATATTCACACAAAAAAAATTATTGCTTTATTATAAAAAAAAATCGGAAATTCCTCTGTCACGGGTGGGGCAACGTGTGTCACGGGTAGGACACGTACGAATTTTTTTATGAAAATTAGTTTTTAGTGTGCTCTATATTAAAGACCACTGTGGTGTAATGTTAAGCAGTGCGCGCTTCCACTCCGCATCACTTTGGTTCAAGCCCTGGTCAAAGCAACATCGAAAAAAATATAGAAAAAAGGTTTTTTCTTAACAGCGGTCGTCCCTCGGCAGGTAATGGCAAACCTCCGAGTACATTTCTGCCATGAAAATCAGCTTCTCATAAAAATACAATCGCCGTTCGGAGTCGGCGTAAAACTGTAGGTCCCTCCGCTTTGTGTGATAACATCAAGGCGCACGCCACAAATCGGAGGAGAAGCTCGGCCAAACACTAACATGTGTAAGCGCCAATCTATTATTATTATATTACTGGCTGTACCCTGCCACGCTTTGCTGTGGCAGATTCCTGTTACATGGATTATAAATGATTAACGAAATAAAGCATACTTGTGTGTACACAATATTTTCGTTTTTCCATTCTCTACGTAGATATCAAGGCTACCTGAGATGCCGACATGCACATAGATTTGTCCATGTGAGAAGCAATGAGCATCTAAATCTGAACCACACTTTTCCAAAGATTGAAGTTGAGCTTTAATTATTGTGATTGCAAACGCCTATAGAATTGGGGATTGAAATCTTTTAAATTGAAATGGTGTATCGGTCAGAATCATGGGAATTCAAGGGATGAGAACATGTATCTTCACCTTTGAAAGGCCTCGTTAAAATCTTTGCTTCCACTACGTTCATCAATTTCTTAACTGCGAATTGCGTGCCGTTGCAGAGTTTTGCGGATTAATATTCCGCAACATGATAATTGCCACACCTAATTTCAATTTCAGTATGTGGCAGCAAGCATTTATCTCGCCCGCTGGTGTCAATCGAGAAACTTCCGACAATGTTTCCGTAAAATCTCCTGCGAGAAATATCAATGCATTCTCTAGAGATTTTTTTATGTGCCATTGTGCACTCCTCCCAAACAATGAGTTTACATTTTTGTAATAAGTAATTTTCCCATACCGGATGATCTGGAAATATTGCACGAGGGAGTTCGATGTATGTTCAATGGCAGCATAAGACCTAAATGAGAAGTGTTTCCATCTGGTAACAATGTCGCAGATGTTCCAGACGAAGCGAGAGCTACGGCAATGCAATTTTTTCATCGAAACCTTGCCACAATCTTATAAGGAATGTTCACTTAGTTCCTCCTGACACATCCAAGAAGAATGTCATTTATGATTTGCATCTTCTCATTTGGCGCTGTAACCGCATAAGCGATTTTAGCCGAATTCGACCAAGCACGCCAGTCGCTCTCTCTGTGCCAACTTACGCCAATTGGAAATGCCACGTGAAGCCAAGTCCTTCTCTACTTGGCCTTTCCATTGCAGTGGGCACCTCCCTCTTCCTCTGCTACCACCAGCGGATTACGAGTCGAATACTTTTAGACCTGGAACGTGGTTCCTATTCGAACGACATGGCGAAGCCAGCGTTCTATCGTCTGCGGTACTCATCGTCACCAACGGGTTAGGGCCTGTAAATCTTCCGTAAGATCTTTCTCTCGAATACTCCAAGAGCTGCCCCATCGAATGTTGTCATTGTCTATTCTTCTGCGCCATATACCAGCATCGGCATGATGAGTGACTTATAGAGTGTGGTTTTTGTACGCCGAGAGAGAACTTTACTCCCGAATTGCCTACTCAGTCCAAAGGAGCACTTGTGCGCTACATTAATTCGGCATTGGATTTCGATGCCGACATTATTATCGGTGTTATGCTGGTTCCTAACAAAAAGAAATTGTCTACTTTTTCGAAATAACAACTGGCAACAGTGACGTGGGTGCCAAGGCGCGAATGCTCTGACTCTTTGTTTGATGACAGGAAGTACTTCATCTTGTACTCGTTGATCACCAAACCCAATCGCTTGCCTTCGTTATCCAACTTGGAAAAGGCAGGACAGACTTCGAGGTTTTTGTTACCGATGATATAGATGTCATTGGCATACTCCAGAAATTACACGCCCTTGTAAAATTTGTTCGTGAGTGGGTCAGTTCTGCAGCTCTTATTATCTTAACATTTGCAATGTGCGATCATAAATTCCCTTCTGCACACGCCTTAATTTATGAATGTTTAATTGGGTATATAATAGATCAGAATAATAATAATAATCATAATCTTCATAATATTATCCAACGTTTTTAAAATTGCTCTCGCTGATTTTTCGAAAAATTTTGATAAATATACGAAGCAGCTCATCTAATTTAGCAAAAACATGTCTGGAAAATGTGGGTATTGCTAGGGAGATGTGTATTTTACTAAGGTACATTCTTAGATATTTGAAAGTCGGAAAAACTCAACGCTAAAGCAGGCACATTCTCTTTACTAGCAATATATGTAGTACGTAGTAGGCTATGGCGACCCCAAGTGAAATTCTTTATGATTAAAATTTAACAATTTTATAATGTTAGAGAATGGTGACAACAATTTTAAGTTTTCATTAAGCATTTGTTAAACAGTTTTAATGGGATATATTTATGTTTTCGTTAGGTATGGTTTTTATTATTTTTTCATTTGTATCAGTAGTGTTTTATTACTTTTTTTTCATTGCGAAAGTTGTATACCAACTCCTCGTTGATATTATAATCACTTCGTTTGATAGGATTTTGTAAATTCTTTCTTCATTTAAACTGTCCGGCTTTTGGATAAGTGGAAACATAAAAAAAAAAAATATTTAGTAAAGCTTTCCCTAAAGCTAAGTGTACACGGTAGAGAAAAAACGCGAGATTTAGACAAAAATCTCGCTAGATACGTGTAAACACTCAATAGAGCTCTACGAGAGACTCACCTACAAAGTCTATGTGAGAGTTATTTAGCGAGACTTTTTCGTCATGTACACAGTCCAACGGAGCTAGATCGAAAACTCTACGACAACTCTACTCTCTATTTAGCAAGCTAAATAGACTTTTTGCTCTACGGAGACGTATAGTAAAGTCTTGACAATGAACTTCATTACAGATTGTTAAATTTTACAATGGCTACGACATTAAATCGTATATTCAAAACAAGCACACCATTTTAAGTACATTTAGAACGTAGCCAAATAATGGGAATCAAATGAGAATCATCCTCTTATTTTCATTGGTTTTTCCAATAGCCTCCGTCCTTTGCAAAGGGGCATAATTATTGTTTAAAACATTTGAGCAGGTGGTCTGGCACTCTGGCAACAGTCGTTCACTCTACAAAAAAAATTGTGTAGATTTCCTAGGTAAAAGGTAGGTTACTGATTTCCTACCTAATTATTTGCGATATTGCATGCACGATTATTCAACGAAAAGTTTTTTTTAAATTTCGGACTTTTTAGAGTGCAATATAGCAGTTGTGGTGTGCGTAAATTTACTACGAAAGTGTGTACAAGCTACAAAATACATATCTGCTATTTAATTTCACCCGTATAATTGTGTAAAGCTGCTAGCAAAAACAGTTTTTTCACACACAAAATGTGTAAACGAGAAAAATACATATTCGCCGTTTAAATTTACCAAAAAACTTTAAAAATAAACAAAAATATACTCGATATATAGTCGCATTTTTCAACAGGTTTTTTTTGAGTGTTGCTACAGTTATCTGCTGTTTTATCAGAGTGCCAGGTCACTTGCTCAACTTGGTGAATACCGACATAAATTTATATAGTAGTTTGGCTGGAACTGCTCGGAGAAACTGTTTGATGTGAGTCCATAAATACACATAGTACCGAAGAGAGAGGTTGCCATGTTTAATTTTTAGGTACATTTGTCTACTTTAAGGTACAATTTTTTTCGGCAATTAAGTACAATTTGAAAATTTAATTCTTGTCCATATTGCGAAAATGCATTTTATGACGTCAGAAAATATGTGAATGCTGTCAAATCGACGAAAGGTTAGCGCTCCGCTGATGGCGCCAACTATATTTTCTACATCGTGGTTTTTATATAAATACAAATATAATATAAACTAACTCCAGGCGAGAGGTAACTATTGTCTACCGTGTACACAGCTTGTAGAGTACGTTGAGATTTCTCTATTTTTTTCTCTAGCTAGAGTGAATATCTCCTAGAGTTGCTCTACCGTGTAAACTTAATTCAGAGAGGAGATTTTTATTTCAGTAGAACTCTAGAGATTTCTCTACCGTGTACGCTTAGCTTAACACTTTTCGTTTGTAACCAATTATGTAATATTTGACTTAGTTCCACTATTTGCAGTCTTTACATTTAGGGCATAATCCTATTGAAAATATTTCTTAATCAAGATTTTTTTCAATTGCCTTTAGTTTGGTACCGATATTGTAACATCTCATTTATTTTACCAGTTTATTTGAGTTAAATTTTCAAACAGGTGGTAACCCTCCTCAAACATATTTTCGTCTTAGGTCTTTTAAAAACTCTTTAGTTTGATACCCACATTGCAATATTTTATTTGTTTAATCAATATAACTGAGTTAAAATTTTCAAAAAGTTGGCAACCCTGCACAAAAGTATTTTCTAAAGTTTTCTTTCTTCAACCTCTTTAGTTTGATACCTATGTCAATTAAATTTAGTTAAATTTTCAAACAGGTGGCAACCCTCCTCAAACATATTTTCGGCTGTGAGCATTCTTAAGAATTTAAAGTTTGATACCCAAATTGCAGTATTTCATTTATTTTATCAATTTAACTGAATTTAAATTTTCAGAGGTGGCAATCCTACTCAAAAATATTTCCAGCAGTTACTTAAACCTATTTAATTTAATACCTACATTGTAATATATCATTTAATTTATTACTTAAATTGCTCTAAATTTTTTAACAGGTGGCAACCTTCCTTTAAAATAGTTCCGACTGTAAGCCTTCTTAAAACTCTTTAGTTTGATACCCATATAGCAATATTTCATTTACTTTATTAATTTAACTGAGTTAAAATTTAAAAATAGGTGGCAACCCTCCATAAAAATATTTCCAACAGTAATCCTTCTTAAACTTCTTTAATTTAATACCAGCATTGTAATATTTCATTTATTTTATCAATGTAATTTAGTTAAATTTTCAAACAGGTGGAAACCCTCCTCAAACATATTTTCGGCTGCAGGCCTTCTTAAAACTCTTTAGTTTGACACCACATGGCAATATTTTATTTATTTTATCAATTTGATTGAGTTAAAATTTTCAAATAGGTGGCAACCCTCCACAAAAATATTTCCATCAGTTATATTTCTGAAACCTCTTTATTTTGATACCCATATTGTAATAACTCATTTATCTAATCAATATAATTGGGTTTAAAATTTTTCAAATTGGTGGCAACCCTCCACCTATATCATTGGTTCGGGTATTATACCGAACAATATAAAAAAAAAAGTTAAAAGTTCCGCCATTCTCGAGTTTTGATAACCGTGACATACGGCAGGATATCACCCTGAAATAGGTGCGCTACTCAGAGGTGAAAACCGTATGGTAGTTGGTGACTTTAACGCGCACCACGATCTCTGGCACTCAAGCCTGTCAAATGATCGTAGGGGAATACATCTGGCTTAGCAGATAGACGATTCGACATTCTGCACAATGAACGACGACGCACCTACCAGCATTATGGGCAGCTGCTGCAGCTCGCCAGATCTAACAATTGTCAGCGCTGGTCTGATAAACAGCGTATCATGGCGACCTATGCTGACTCTAGCATCAGACCATCTGCCCATAGTCATCTCGATTGATAAACCTGCCGACTTTGTTTCCGTGGATCACCGGACTTATGTCAACTTTTCCAAAGCTGACTGGAAAGGCTTCACGGATGTTACTGAGGGCGCCTTCACTTCACTACCCATACCAACTGACGTTCATGTAGGTGAACGTAAGTTCCGCAGGGTTGTCACCGCTGCTGCAGCTCGCTTCATCCCAGCAGGATGTATTAAGGATCCACGTCCGAATTTTCCTGCCGAAGCGGCTGTTCCAGCTGATGAGCGCGACAACCTTCGTCAGGCCGATCCCGGAAATCCCCGTATTAGGGATCTCAATTCGGAGATTCGGCAACTTGTGAACGTACATAAGAAGAAATGGGAAGAGCATCTTAAGACCTGCAACTTCGCCTCTGGTGTGAGCAAGCTTTGGTCAACCGTGAGGTCGTTGTCCAACCCGACGAAGCGCGACGACAGAGTCGAGATGACTTTGGTGACCACGCTTCGTCGGACCCGGAGAGCTGCGCGAGCTATTTTAGCCGGCAGTTCATTCTGCATCCTCCGGTGGATAAAGCCAAACGTCGAGTGACCAGTAAGCTGCACAAAATGCCAAAACCTAGTGCGCATCTTGTTTTCACCAGCGGTGAGGTAAGGGTAGCCATCGGGAAGGCGAAAGCCTCCAAAGCCATTGGACCCGACGGAATATGCATGTTGATGCTGAAAAATTTGGGTACGCGGGAGTAGCGTACCTAACGGAGGTCCTCAACGTGTCAATGGCCACACTCGTCATTCCAGACATCTGGAAAATGGGGAGCGTGGTCCCACTGCTCAAACCGGGGAAACCAGCCAACAAAGGAGAGTCCTATCGCCCGATAACTCTCCTTTCCCCGGTAGCGAAGACACTCGAGGCCCTGCTGCTCCCGTACTTCACGTACCACCTGACCCCAGCGAAGCATCAACATGGGTTCCGTAAAGTGCATAGTACAACAACAGCACTTAATGCCATAAACACTCAGATAACTCGTGGCCTAAACCGAAACCGCGCCTGTGAGAGAACTATTCTAGTAGCGTTGGACCTGTCCAAGGCATTCGACACTGTCAGTCATTCAACGCTACTAGAAGATATAGAGGCCTCCTCACTCCCACAGGGACTCAAACGGTGGTCGGCAAATTACCTGAGTGGTCTACACTCCTCAGTAATCTTCAAAGACAAAACCAGCAAGCCACGTAAAATTAAACAGGGGGTACCACAGGGTGGTGTCCTGTCCCCGCTACTGTTTAACTATTACATATCTAAGCTTCCTGAGCCATCAGAGGGTGTTAATATAGTCTCGTATGCTGACGATTGTTCGATCATGGCGTCTGGGAATGGAATTGATGACTTGTGCTCAAAAGTAAACGGTTACCTCTCCGAACTTTCTCGCTTCTTCACTACAAGGAGCCTTGCCCTATCCCTTACGAAATCCTCGGCAACCCTTTTCACCACCTGGACGAAGGAGGTCAGACTGCCACTGGGTATTCACGTCGATGACGTAACAATACCGACGGTTAATAACCCGAAAATGCTCGGAGTTACCTTCGACAGTCTGCTCTCCTTCTCGGCGCATACAACCGCAATTGTCAACAAAGTACAGAGCCGCAACAATGTCCTCAAGTCGCTGGCCGGCAGCACTTGGGGCAAAGATAAAGAAACGTTGTTGGCAACATACAACGCAATTGGCTGGCCGGTTCTGAACTACGCAGCGCCCGTATGGTCGCCGGGGACTAGCAGGACGCAGTGGATGAAGCTGCAGACCTGCCAAAACACGGCATTACGAACTGCGACAGGATGCCTCCTGATGACGCTTTAACACCACCTTTACGACGAGGCCCAGATGCTCCCAGTAAAGGAGCATAACATAATGCTCTGCAAGCAGTTCCTCGCTGGGAGCCACAGACGTGGCCACGGCACGTCAGGAGGCATCTTTACGAACTGACAGACGAAGTCCAGAGGTATATTAAACAACCTCTGGACCCGTCAACCTACCGACAGGCCCTGAACGGCATTCACAGAGAATCACGCTCAAGTTATGTAGACTCACGCCCTGTGAATGCCGTTCTAGGCACACAACCACCGGACGTGGACGGGACAGAACTTTGTCTGCCTCGGGATACCCTCAATACAATAGCCCAACTTCGCTCAGGCTATTGCAGCAGGCTCAACATCTACCTGAACAGAATCAACGAGGATGTGCCCAACCAATGCCCGGCATGTGGAGAGTCGCCGCATGACTCCCGGCACCTCTTCACAAGCCCTGAGAATCCCACTCAGCTAACGCCCCTGTCCATATGGACAGCCCCTCTGGAAGTAGCACACTTCCTGGGCCTCCCCCTAGCTGAAATAGACGACAACGTTGATGGATGAACCGCCCCGAACGGGGCTTAGTAGCCGCTACAACAACAACAACAACACAACATTTATATATATATATAGATTTCTAAATCAACATTTCTCAAGTACCGTTAGTTTTGTACCGATATTGTAACATTTCATTTATTTTACCAATTTAATTGAGTTAAATTTTCAAACAGGTGGCAACCCTCTTCAAACATATTTTCTACTGTAGGTCTTTTAAAAACTGTTTAGTGTGCTACCCACATTGCAATATTTCATTTCTTTAATCAATTTAACTGAATTAAAATTTTCAAATAGGTGGCAGCCTTCCTCAAACATATTTTCCAGCAGTTATCTTTCTTAAACCCCTTAAATTTAATATCAATATTGTAATATATCATTTAGTTTATCAATTAAATTGCGCTAAATTATTTAACAGGTGGCAACCCTCCTTTAAAACATTTTCGACTGTAAGCTTTCTTAAAACTTTTTAGTTTGACACCCACATGGCGATATTTCATTTATTTTATCAATTCGACCGAGATAAAATTATCAAATGGGTGGCAACCCTCGTCAAAAATATTTCCAGCAGTTATCTTTCTTAAACCTCTTTAATTTGATACCCATATTGTAATAATTTATTTATTTTATCAATATAATTGGGTTTAAAAATTTTCAAATAGGTGGCAACCCTCCAGTTTTTAGTGATATCATTGGATCTGGTATTATACCGAACAATACAAAATTATTCAAATCGGTTCAGCCGTTCTCGAGTTTTGACGACCGTGACATACGAACACCACATTTTACCTGACTGATAATTTCCAGGTGATGTACACTGACGCTTCTTTGTCTGGCCAAGGGACGGGATGTGGTGTTTATGACCTTGCGGACAAATCTGAACATGCCTTTCATATCCCATTCAAAACTTCTTCCTCATTCGGTGAACTCCTTGCGATGGAGGAGGCCATCGAAATTGCAAGTAGAAAAGGGGTCAGAAAATTGGTAATTTTCACAGACAGTTTGAGCTCATGTCAAATTCTTAGTAAACCTCAACCTACACACAGCATTGCCTGCAGAATTATTAGGAAACTTTCCGAGCTAAACATTATAACAGACATTGTGTGGACGCCGAGCCACAAAGGTATACCAGGGAACGAAAAGGCGGACGAAATTGCAAAAAA
>NW_023462276.1:0-7563 GCF_013731165.1 Rhagoletis pomonella
TACTTATTGAATGAAATGCGGCAAATACAATTGCGCTGGACTCTAGTTAAGACACTTATTGTTCCTCAAATTTCTTACTTTGAGTTAGTATATAGCAATCCCGACTACGAATCTAAAAATAAACTAAACCTAGCTTTGAATAATGCTACGAGATTTATATATAGCAAGCGAAAATTTGATCACATCTCGTTATATACTAAAAGTATTCTCTGCTTTAGTTTAGATAATTACTTAAAAGTGCGAAATATTTTATTTTTATTTAAAATAATTAAGTATCATCAGCCTGGTTACCTTTTCTGTAGACTTAAGTTTGTCATATCATCTCGCACTAAAAACATTGTAGTACCAAAATATAAAACGTTAACGGCCTCCAGACTATTCTTTGTTAGTTTGTCAGACTATGGAACTCATTACCACTTTCAATTAAAAACATAAATTCAGCTAGATGCTTTAAGACGGCAGTTACAGAACTTTTTACTTAGTTCTATGTTTTCTCATCTATTATGTAACTCTTGTTCACCTACGTCATACTATTTCTTACCTTGTTTTCATGGTTGGATAAGCCTTAGAATTAAAGTTTAGGTTAAGATTAAAATTTGTAATTGAATTATAAAAATGTACAAAAAAAGACTTAATGTCTTACCGTACTTTTGAAATAAATAAATAAATAAATAAATAAATATAAATAAATAAATACGTATATGCCCATTCCATTACAGTGAAACCCGCTTAAATACCCCCGCTTCACTACCTAATCTGCTAAATACCGGGGACAGACATCTGGTATTTGCATTCTGGTACATTTATTGTGGTATTTAAAATACTACCCTAGTGACAGACATTAACTTAGTATTTAAGTGTCAAATCATATATTTCCGAAGAACAACACATAAACATAAAAGTAATGCAGAAATTGCTTATATATTGATCAAAATTTGCGGTATAAATTTTTGGCTTCAATCGCGCGAAAATTTCAATGTTTTTTGATAAATGAGCAGCTGATATCTGTCATTTTTGGGTATGTTCAGTGCGAAATGCCAATACACAATGAGAATACCACAAAATTACAACCTTCGGAAAGTTGTATTCTTACTAAAAAAAATATTAGATTGTTCACGTAGTATTTTGAAGAATTTTATAATATTTGGTGACAGACATGTGGTATTTTGGACATGCTACGAAGAAATACCAGATGTCTGTCCCCGGTATAAGTAACCAACATTTTTGGGCACCGTGCATATTTTAATGTAATCTGAAGAAAATCCCTCTTTTAAGTACCTCCCCGCTTATTTACCCAACCCACCTAAATACCAAAATTTCTCGTAACCCATTTACCATTTTACTTATAATTTTCCACTTTTAAGTGCTCCCGCAACACGTTCGGCGAAAAAATTCTAAAAAATCAACGGTAATTTTTAGCCACTTGATACTTGCACATTATTACACTAAAATTGAATGGGCTATAAACACTTCTGAGAAAAAGTTTGAAATTTTGATGAATTTTCTTTCCGTCTTTTAAAAAAAATTTAAGGTTAAGTTTATATGGTATTTGTTAGGGAATGAACTGTGTTTAATTGAAAATTCTTAAAAATGAATAAATAAGCATAAGTGGCAAACACCATCATTTTGAATTTGGTTCGAAATGATAGATATGTCCAACACTGTATGTATGTATAAATATGTATAATCAATGGCTTTATAGAATTGAGTTCTTGTAAAAACGACATAAGATTGCTTTATCTACGGTTTTATAAAGTTTTTGTTTATGTGTTTAAATAATGTTCGTTTTAAACTACTTACAGTTCATTATGTTCATGTTTTATTCAAGGACTTATTTATGTAAGTTAACAAGAAGATTAACTACATCAGTATCGAGGTACTTAAGCGGGTTCTTTTAAGTACCCAACCCGTCTAAGTACCTCAAAAAACTGACATTTTTCGTGAGGTACTTACTGTATTTCATAAGGAAAAAGTTAGGCAGCAGGCAAGGCCGATAGAATATCAGATACCAAAACTCTTTGGAAAGTACTATTCACACATACGAAATAAAATCAATTTATTTCCTGGCCGTTTTCTTAAATATCCGTACTTAGCTTTATAAATTAAAATAAGCAAAATAAGTATGGTCGGTAAAATTAAGCTTGGAAACCCTAAATAAGAAAAATAGGAAATTACAAGCAAAAACTTAAACTTTTCGGCCCTGATCATGAGTCATGACCATCAAACCATCGTGGCTCTGCTGTAAAATTTTATTGTTTATATTATGATCATTATTTTCAAATAATTCTACGCTCAAAAGCAGAATGTCTAATAAACGCTTGAAAATTTTCAATTTACGAACTTTTTAATAACCATGAACCACAAAGATGCGGATGTGTATCATGTCGTGGAAAGGGGCGGGGAGTTGTTCTTTTGCGAGTGTCTTGATTTTTCTTTCGGCTGATCTGGCCACCATATTCTTTGGGATTTATTTAACAATCCCACTTCTGAAACCAATTGTTACGAATATCCTAGAATACTCAACGGATTTCGCAAGATCAATAGAATACAAGATTTCGCTGACTGATGTGAAATTCGGGAAAGTAACTTGAATATGACGTCATCACAGATTTACCGGTGGAGAGAGCTGAGAGAGATCTATCAGTAAGCACATATATATTTTGTATAAGTACATGTATATTACACACAGTGTTGCCACACAAGAGCTTTTCCTACCAAAACTGGTAGGTTTTTTTTCCATTTGGTAGGTTGGTAGGCTAGATTGGATTTTGGTAGGTTTCGCGACAATAATAGTTAATAGCAATAAATAGAAAATATATATCTCCTAACATTCAAGCAACCCTGATTACACGAATATTTCACCGGTGGGTTCGTTTAATGGCGACCGCAAACATGTAAATATAACTAATTCGTAAGTACACACGTATACCCTTATTATTGTCAATATACTATGCAATATGAACATCCGTATATAACTGAACTGTATAGTTGTGATAAACTACATATTTATCGCGTTTTCTTTTCTCGAAAAAAATTTCACCTTCTTATATGGCAACTTTATCAGGGTGCAACATTTTAAATAAAGAGAACGCAAAATGCATGTGAAGATATTGAGAAAGGAACTCGAAAGCTTGACAGCCCCGATGCAGGGCAGAATAAATGCAACATTATTTCGAGAAAAGAAAACGCTATTACTGAAGACTGGAGCGCTGAAGAGCGCTTGTCAATAAACCCACTGAAATCCACCATTGTCTCATTTACCAAAAGATGGAAAGTCAACTTGACTAGATCCATATTGGCAGGACAGAAATTGAGTTCTCAGGAAACGCGAAGTATCTAGGAGTAACTCTGAAAAAAATACTCATTTGGAACAAACATCTCTCGAATGTTACCAACAAGGCTACAAGTGTCTGTCAGAGACTTCATGGTAAGACTTAGCGAATATCACCCAAAATGGCGTACCCGTCTTTCAATACGGTAGTAAAAATCGTTGTTACATATGCAGCACTGGCCTAGTGGCCAAAAGCTAAGCAAGTAAACGCGAGTACCACCTAGAGCAAGCTGCACCGACTGCTATGCGCACCTGTCTAACGGATGCCCTTCGCGTCATTACATGCACTCCTGCTTTGTCTATTCTGATTGAAAAGCAGGACTGCTGGAACGCTCAATACGATCAGCATGAAAAGTGGAGATCTATTTTAATAAAAGTAAAATTAAAGCTTAATATAAGTTAACCTGTTACAATTTTCCTTCTAAGCTATAAAATAGTTTATGTATACATAATTGACTAAGATAGCATATTCTCGATGCTGTTGGAATGGGCGTGATTCCAAGCACTACCGTCTTCGGGGTTATTTGGAGGTTCTCAAGCCATTCCTGGATGATCCCAAGTTATCCTTCTAAACCCCATCATGGACGGATCGAAGATGGATGATGGGAGTACTGGGGCAGGCATACTTGGACGAAGATTCCAGAAAAGTGGCGGAAGTCAAAGGGAATGAGACAATCGAAGGGATTCATAAGTTCCTCCAGGGGGAACTCCGAAAGACTCCTTGAACTTAGTTGGGAGAGTCTTGGAACTCGTACTGGCATCCTGAGAGGAAACTGCAAGTTAAAATAACATTTGAATAAAATGGGGATTCTCTAGATACGTACTGCAACCTTTGTGGGCCGGTCGCAGCGCGAGTATTCCTGACACAATAATAATAATAACTAACAATAATAGGTTCATTCCTTATCTTTTTGGACTAAAATCCGAAAAGTGTCAAAATACCAGAGCGTAAGCGAAATGCGCTCACTAAAAGAGAATAACAGGAAAAAGTAAAGAAACGCAAAAAAAAACAAATTTTTAGTCCAAAGAATGACAACAACAAAACTAACGTCAAATAAGGATAGAAATGTATGTACAAAACAAATTCACACAAGCACAAGCACAATAAACACTTACTATATCAATTATTTTTTGCCTCCTTCCAATTACAATTCACTTTTTTTACTTTTTAGATTATTCTCACTTTTTGCGTATTCTTTAATTTCCGTTAACTTAAATTCAGTTGAGTTTGACACTTTTCAAGATTTTGCCAAAGAAAATTCTTCTGACTAAATCTGACTACCTCGGACTGAAGAGAGTCACTCTCACTGAGTGTTGCTCTCTCATTTTTGCTGTCATTTTTGAGTTAAGGAACTCTTTTTGGACTAAATCTGACTACTTCGGACTTTTTCTGACTATTTCTGAGAGATAAGGAACGCAACTAATAATGAGCCTTATCTTTTCCATGTATTTACTTGGGCAGATGACAAATTTTCGCGTGAACTTTTTTTCGGGCGAACCTCAGGTAAAGGCTGAATATGTATGTGTAAAGAGACATACATTTGATAAGCCTGTACAAAAAAAGTATTGCTTACGCAGTTAATTTGTTTTTATTGAACTAGCTCTTTTAGTTTTACTATTACATTTTTAATAAACTTGACATTGAAAAAAATAAAAACTCAAAAAAAATTTAGTAGGTTTTGGTTGGTTTTGGTAGGAACTTTTGGTAGGTAAAATAAATTGTCCTTGGCAACACTGATTACACAGGTAATACACAAAATCTGCTATGACGTCACACTTATATTAAAATTTTCAGGAGAGAGTTAGCGGTATCACAATCAGTGCCACCTTTTGTGTTCGTTTCACAATGCGGATTTCGTAAATACCTCGGGCTGGGGTCACTGGACTGTTAAATAAACGCTCAAAATTACCAAATTAGAGTAGAATTAACTTAGTTGTACAACAAACAATTTACAATACTTGTTAAAGCTTGGAATCCAGCTTTCAAGAAAAACCTTAAGAAATATTTTTCATTATTTCAGTTGCTTGAAAAACACTTTGCTTTTGCTGTAAATTTTCTTGAAGAAATAAATGTACGAGCATTTTTATCTTGAGAGATGCAAACTGATCTAAGAAAGTTTCTTTTCCATTTCTTGTTCGTCATTTTATATGAAGTTTTCGTTTTTCTTGAGGGCTGGAAACAGCCCTTAAGGCAATAACAACACTTTAAAATACTTTTTAAAGCAATTACAACACTTTATAAAACTTACTATGGCAATTGATCTCTGTACTCGTCGGTTTCTGCTTTACAACTGAACTTTCCGTGCGCTATAGCACCGCCACGTTTTTTGATGTGGAGTATTCTACGTCTTTCGTCGAGCATTCTGCAATTTTTTCATTGTTCGCTTTTCGTGTTCACAGTATTGTATGTATGTATATTGAAAATCAGCGCTGGCACTTTGCTACGATCGTAGTAAATTTACTACGGTTTTTCAAAAGTTATACAACTTGCTACCTACTATACAGTGCTCTTGAAACAGCGACAGGGGTTATTAAAATGGATGGAAGAAATTCCAATATAGAATTATCCCATATGATCTCCAGATTCCAAATCTTCAATCCCCGAAATCGTACCTGGTCCTGTTTTCAAGATATATATACATATATATGTATGTGTATATGTGTGTACAATGCGAACCTTTAGGTGCACACATACGAACCAATTTTAGCGTAACCCAGGCCCTGCAGTAAAATTTAGAGACAGTCTGTTAAAGCGCTAGTTCCGCCCTACACATTTCAGAACTATTTCTGAACTAGTGCAAAACGGCTGCAGAGAGGGACAGTTCAAACTTTTGGTGTGCTAGTTGCGCTCTGTTGAGAAGTAAATGCACAAATTCTCACTTCTCGTACAATGTGAAAATAGCTCAGCGGGAAGACCTCCGACTCTAACATCGTTGGTCGCGAGTTCAAATCACGGTAGAGGCAGTTGTGATTTTCAGATTTAATAAATTCAAATTGTGGAGTGCCGCTTAAAAATTGAAGAGAAAATGATCAAATTTAATATAAATAAAATAAAAGTATAAAAAATTAAATTAAATAAAATGCAATCTGTAAAAGAACAGAAAAAATTAAAAAAAATCAAAAAATCTAATACTGAATTAAAATTTTTTCATAAAAAACTTATGGTCGTAGATCTGTCCAAAATGGAAACAGTTCTTTAGAGAAGAAAAAATATCCAGTAATCTAGTTTTAAAATTTTTTCTCATAAAAAACTTATTGTCCCAGAGCTGTCGAAAATGGAACCAGTTCAGAACTAGTTCGAAGGTTCTGCATAGGTAGGACATCGCCATGTAAAAAGAGACAGTTGAAAGCATTGCGTTGGGATAGATCGAGAACCGGTACCGCCTCTTAAAGACCTAGTTCTGCGCTAGTTCTGAACTAGCGCGATTTACTGCAGGGAGGACTAACGACGTGCACGTAGTGGTAAGATGGCTCCTTTAAAAATTTTTATTTTTGTATTTTAATTTTCTATATTTTTTATATTTTTTTATATATTTTTTATTTTAGTTTTTTTTGTTAAATTTTAAAATTTTAAGTTATAAAAGTGGAAACCAAATTTTGTTGGAATTCGACAAGTATCCCGGTCTGTTATTATTTTCTATAATTTGAAGAAATTCTTTAACGTGGGTTTTTAAAACATGTATTTTCAATGATACAGAGACGCCTTCATTAGCATTTAAAGCTTTATTTAACTCATCCACATAAATATCTAGTTTTGGCCATACTTTTTCAAATGTGATTAACTTTTCCCTCTTTATGGAAAGTGATGACGCTACTGTTTTCAAAAAATGTATAATTTCCCAATTACATGTGTTAATGGGTTTTGTGAACCATCTTTTTTTGGAAAGGTTTAGTATTCCTTTTGGGAAAGGATAAAGCCATCTAAATTACGGTGTACCAGTCTTTTAAATTTGTCTGTGTTTATACCCGAGCGCACTTGTGCACAGGGGTATTATAACTTTGTTCACATAACGGTTGTTTGTAACAGGCAAAACGAATCGAGATAGATATAGACAAATGTATACATAAATGATCAGAATGAAACGAGAAATCGATTAAGCGGTGACTGTCTGTCCGTCCGTCCGTCCGTCCCACACTGGGGTATTTTGTATCAAAACTGTCGATTAATTCCGAGGCCTCTCAAATTGATAATTTTTGTGTAGAACACCTCAAAATAAGCCGAAAAAATTTTA
>NW_023462276.1:7663-8782 GCF_013731165.1 Rhagoletis pomonella
ATCATGTAGCGGTAGCTTTCGGAAAGGTGGAAAAAATATATTTAATACTTGCGCCGGGTATTTAATGTTCGGCTCCGCCCGAACTTAGACTTTCTTACTTGTTTTTATATATTTTTTATTTTTATTTTTTGTTAAAGTCAAATTCACAGTGCGTAGTTAACTACAGATTTTTGTACTGAAAATCTGTAGTTAACTGCCGATTCTGAGTTAACTACCCCTCCCAAGATTGCGAGAATTCGTGGTAGAGTGATTCACCACTTTGCTTTGACCAGTATCCGAGTCCGTTATTATTTGCTATAAATTGAACACATTCTTTAACGTGGGCTGTTAAAACATGGATTTTCAATGATTCAGAGCGAGCATTTAAAGCAACTAACGCTTTATTCAGCTCATCCAAATAAATATCTAGTTTTGGCCCTACTTTTCCAGTTGTGAAACTACAATCAACAATTTTATTCATCATTACGAAAGCACTGACATAATGTATGATTTTTAAATATCCCAGCTTTTCATAACCTAAGCTTATGAGCCTAGTTCAGTAATTTTCTACATGCATTGACTTCGAAACAATCTCCATTGTAGTTTTTGGAAATTACTCTCAATTTCAATTTCAAGTTCAATTTATTTCAATTTGAAGCATTAGTACAATAAGATTTACAAACATCTTTTTTAGCACAACAGGGAGGTATAACAACAGAAATTATAATTTAAACAATGAAATAGAGATATTAAGCAAACAAAACAAATCCAAAAGGAACAAGTAAGAAAGTTTATGTTCGGGTGGAGCCGAACATTAAATACCCGGCGCAGGTACCGCTACATGGTAAGCGTATCAGTTTTGAGGAAATTAGCGTCCTTAAATTTCGAAATATTGAAGTTTCAAGCATTTCTGAAATTGGCCGTTATATGAAAATCGGTCGTAATTTGAATCTGATTCCAATAATTTTCAACGTTTTGCTTCTATGTGGCAAGCACAATAATCATACCGAGTTTGGTACAAATTGGTAGAACGGTTACCGAGATATATATATGTGATCATAAGTGGGCGGTGCTATGCCCATTTTCCAAAATTTTGTCATAAACGTATTTCTCGGCAAAGAATTGTTGCAAGCATAAATT
>NW_023462276.1:8882-20055 GCF_013731165.1 Rhagoletis pomonella
AAAATATCGCAGTTTTCGTATTTCTGAAAATTATCGTTATATGGGAGGTAGGCGTGGTTATTGTCCGATTTCGCCCATTTTCAATACCGTCCGTCCTATGCCCAAAAGAAGTGCACGTACCAAGTTTCGTTAAGATACCTCAATTTTTACTCGAGTTATCGTGTGCACAGACGGACGGACGGACGGACGGACAGACAGTCACCGCTTAATCGATTTCTCTTTTCATTCTGATCATTTATGTATACATTTGTCTATATCTATCTCGATTCGTTTTGCCTGTTACAAACAACCGTTATGTGAACAAAGTTATAATACCCTTGTGCACAAGTGCGCTCGGGTATAAAAAATTAAAATACAAAAAAATTATTAAAGGAGCCAAGTTACGACTACGTCCACGTCGTTGGTCCTGGGTTACGCTAAAATTAGTTCGTATGCAAGTACCTAAACACACATACATATATATGTATATACATATATCTTGAAAACAGAATCAGGTACGATTTCGAGGTTTGAAGATTTGGAATCTGGATATCATATGGGATAATTCCTCATTGAAATTTCCATCCATTTTAATAACGCCTGTCACTCTTTCAAGAGCTCTGTGTACTCTATCTTATTTTTACTACGCTTTATTATTTCATTCAAATTATGGGAAGCAACGAATTTTAAATCACTATTACTTTAAATATGTGATAAACAGGCCATGACTTTAAGATCTAAGTAGGTACTCTTACTGCAAATAAGGCCAGAAGCCTCTGAGCAACAACATCGAAAACATAAATAGACACAACCGGCCTAGGGATGAAACGATATCATGCAGGTGCCGATACCTTTACTTGGAAGTAGTATAGATACCCGAAAAATATCGGATCATAAGATTCGATACCTACTATCGGTTCTTTTGGCTATGAAGGTATTCCGTATGAACTGGATTAAATTTAATTATTTTAAGTAATTAATTAATCATCCTAGGCGAACCCTAAACCCCGAATAATAAAAGGAACGGAAAACAAATAAAACAACACAACATAGCACAACTTTATGTTTGATGAACGGTATTTAACAGAGATAAAACAAGAAGAAGTTAATCTCATTTAACCTTAGAACCGTGAGTTGGGCATTCAGTGCCCATATTCATGTTTGATGTTGAATTTCGGGGGTTTGGGAAGTCCAATTGCTGGGCTGGGTTAAGTTGAACATTTTAGTTTTTTTTTTCCTATTTGGTTGTTGTTGTTTCCAACAGGGTGGGTGTATGATGTGTTTTGGAATGAATTTCCGTCATCCCTTGTCAAATTTGGTTTGGAGACAAATGACACTGAAGATGGCACAACATCGAAATCGGTTTGTCTCCAAACCAAATTTGACAAGGGAGGACGGAAACTCGTTCCAAAATATATTTTAGTTTTTCCCAAGACAATTATTTTTTGTAATTCCACCTTTTTACCCTAATCTTTTGGTTAGGTTAGGTTAGGTTGGTATGGCAGTCGGTACAAAAAACCAACTCACATAGACCTTTAAGGTTCATTGTGGTACCACTGCAGAACACGGGAATCTCAGTGACAATTCTTCAGCTCTTATAAAGCGTAGGATTGTATTTATTCCTACGCATGATGATTCCGTAAGAGAGCTAAAGAAGGGCGTACCTAGAAAGCCTGCTCCCCTCTTGGCTAAAGCTAGGCAACTGCAGAAGAATTGCTCTACGGTTTCTTCCTCTTCCTCCTCTCTTGGGAGGCTGAGCGCCTCTTTCGTCTTTTTCTTGTCAATTAGTGGCCAAAATAGCCTGGTTGTACTACAAGTTCCCTCCTCTAGCCATGACCTGTTGGCCTCTTGGGTCATGCTATTTCTAAGTTCTAATTTGCAGGTTGCCATGGGTATCCCAATAGTGCCTCTGTTTTCACATAAGGGGAGATTGGTACCTTTCCTGGCTAGCTCATCGGCCCTGAAATTTCCTTAATATCTCTGTGTCCCGGAGCCCATATGAGGCTGATTTTGAATATGGCGCTAGTATCGTTTAGAGCCGGGAGGTATTCCTGTACAACCTTCGGTCACAGAATTACCATGCTCATTGATTTAATGGCCGCCTGGCTATCCGAGAAGGTGTTAATCGTAGTCTTCGTTACGACATGCGTATAGCTGAAACTTCTGCCTGATAAACACTGCAGTGATCCGGAATCCGGACGGATAATTCAAGTCCTAATTCCTTAGAGAAAACTCCGTATCTAACCCTATTGCCACGCTTGGATCCAACCGGGTAAAAATTATCAATGCCCCCTTCTCCATACTCTTGGTGCTTGCCATTCTCCTCTTGTCGGGATGCTCGTCTTGAAGAGTCTATCGAAGGTTGGATTAGGGGCGAAGTAGTCAACTTCTTCTAGCGCTTTGTTAGGGGTGGTCCTTCAGGCACCTGAAATGCAGAGAAATGCTTTTCTTTGGACCTTACTCAATTGTTTTAGGTAGCTTGCTTTTTGAGTTGCTGCCCACCATACAAGTATTCCGTATAATAGTATTGGCCTAACCAACGAGGTATAAAGCCAATGTGTAATACGAGGTGTTAGCCCGCACTTGATTCCGACCGCTTGTTTGCAAGTCTATTATGCAACGTTGGCCTTCCTTACTCTTTCCTCTATATTAGGTCTCCACGTAAGTTTCCTGTCTAATACTTAACATTCTCCTTAAAAGATATCTTCTGTTTCCTTGTAAAGAGAATTGCTTCGGTTTTATCGGGGTTTATTCCGAGTCCCCTACTCGCTGTCCAGTTTCTAAGCGTGGCCACGTTAGAGCGCAAATAAGGTATTTGGGTATTATCCTTTAACGGCAATTGCCACGTCGTCAGCATATTCTGTAACGTGGTAACCTCCCCTCTCTAGTGCCATTAGCAGGGAGTTCACTGCCAAATTCCAGAGAAGAGGGGTTAGTACCCCTCCCTGAGGAGTGCCTCTACAGACCTGTCTGCCTATTGTGGTGTTGCCAAGCTTAGCTCCGGCGACCAGTATAGACTTAATCAGCGCCGCTACGTTATGGTAAACTCCAATCTCTTCTAAGGCACCCGTTATGGCGCTTGCATTACTGTTGTTGAAGGCGCCATCTATATCTACAAAGGCAACCAGAGTATATTCTTTATCTGATAAGCTCTTCTCCACCAACCCGACGGGTGAGTGCAAGACGGTTTCCGTAGATTTGCCTTTCGTATAGGCAAGCTGCACTGGGGGACCCTACTGGTTGGTATCACGCCCCGTACATCATCATTCACTATCCTCTCTAGAAATTTTAGAAGGAAAGGCGTAAGACTTATGGGTATGAAGTCCTTGGTGTTGATGTCAGGGGACCTACCTGCCTTAGGTATGAAGGAGATTTTTGTCTCTCTCCAGCCTTGCGGAATAGAGCCCATGTTAAAACAGCTTCTTATAATAACCGCAATGAACGGAGAGAAAATACCCCGCGATTTCTGCAGCTCTACCGGGTGTATGTCATCAGGTCTCGGTGACTTCTACGGATAAAAAGTCTTAGTAGCCCATTCGAGTTTCGCGTTAGTAATCAGCCGATTTCCTAGATGAAATTGCCTTCCGTCATTCGTGGGGTCGTTATGTTCCACCGGCTTGTTCCTTGGGAAATGTGCCTAAAGATTCCTCACTCATCGTAGTTTATGAATTCCCTTGACCCTTGAGATAACCAAGGTTGCATGACTGTTTTGACCACAATAATGGTTTGGTTTTCCCCCTGTATCGAACAACCAGACATCCGGCTTGAGGTGTGGGTGCTTTGGGGTCTAATTTTCCTAGGCGGAGCTGATGGTTTTTTTGGTTTTTGCGACCATGGAAATGGATTCCCTGATGCAAGAACAGCAAAAACGTCTGTTAAAAAAATTAATTTCATATTAGTTTCAGGAAAAAAATTAACATCTTCAATATTTGAAGACCGCTGGCGTTTAAAAAGCCATAAAGTACTGGGCGATTTATATTAGTAGAGGAAAAAATTGCGCCAGAAAAATCGCCTTGGTATCGGGTTTCGATTTGTTTTTTTTTGTATAATTTGTATTTATTTACTGAATCTTTCTTTCGAAAGTAACAATAAGTTTTCAAATCTTACAAACTACTATTAAATTTAAAATTTCTGCGGCAATGCTAAGAAATTTTTTATTTTTTCATACATATATATTTATTACAGCTGTTGAGGCTGACGGAATGGACAAGATTCCGAGCAGCAGGATCTCTGGATATCGTGCTGGGCAGGCAGTCTGAAAGGACGAGTTCCAGAGCCGCACTGCCTGGGCGGGTGGAAAGGACTAGTTTCCACGCCGCGCCTTCGGTTCTCTATATTTAAGTTCACTGGTGTTGGGTAGACGGTTTGAAAGGACGAGTTCCAGAGCCGAAATTGATATATTGCGGATATCGAAATTTATTATATTGCGCATCATTTGATGATATCGGAGAAATCCTTTCTTTTTAGTCTTCTTGCATATCTCGGGCTAAGAAGATCTCTCGCTAGTCGATTTGGATGGCTCATTAACCGTGCTGAGTAACTGGTGCTTAGCCCTCTTATGTCCTCATGCACCGTATTTACATTAAGATCTTTGTGGATATTCGTATTTTTTATGTACCACGGTGCTCCGCATATGGCGCGTAAAATTTTTGACTGCAATTTTTGAAGTCTGTTCAAAATGGAATTGCACGCTGTGCCCCAAAGCCCGATTCCATATGCCCAATATGGTTTCATCATCATAATAAAAAGCAACATCTTGTTATCTAGGCTTGTTTCCTGTAACCCATTGAAGGCTTGCTTGTTTTAGTTTCGCTTGAGAAATTTTGTTTTCTATATGCTTTTTGCAGGTAAGTCTTCTATCTAGTGTCATCCCAAGGTATTTGACACTATATTTTTGTGGTATAGCCTTGCTGTTTATTTTTAGTGGTGAGCAAGTTTCTTTCTTCAAAGTAAATGTTGTCTGAACACACTTGCTTTCGTTAACCTTTATCTTCCAAGGTCCTAGCACTAACTTTTTCAAATATTCTTGCAGCTTGTAAGAAGCCTCTTTAGGGTCTGAACTATTGCTAAGGATAGCTGTGTCATCAGCAAACGTTGAAATGTGTAGACTATCATCAATTGGCAAATCAACTGTGTATATTACGTACAATATGGGTCCTAGAAGACTGCCTTGAGGGACACCTGCATATATTAGGTGACTTTCCGTTCTAAAGGAATTCTGCCTGACTCTGAAGTTTCTCCCCAGCAGAAAGCTTTCCAGAATTGCATGCTTATTTGCAGGGAGTGAAACCTTTAGTTTGTATATAAGGCCATCATGCCAGACTTTGTCAAAAGCTTGAGAGATGTCCAAAAATACACCGGTGCAGTATTGCTTCCTTTCGAAGGCTTTTCTAATACAAGAAACAATTCTATGAACTTGTTCTATAGTGCCATGTTTTTCACGAAAACCAAATTGATGTGGTGCTATTATTTGGTTACTTGTTAGTGAAGGTTGAATTTTTTCAAAAGAAGTTTTTCAAATATTTTGGAAAATACAGAAATCAAGTTAATCGGCCGATATCAACTTACTACCATCGGATCTTTGCCTGGCTTTGGCACCATAATTATTTCCGAAAGTTTCCATAAGTCGGGGAAGTGCCCCAACTTAAGCATGTTATTAAAAATATGTAATAAAAAATGTACGGAAGTTTGTGGGAGCTCCTTTATCATTTCACCTGTAATCCTATTGTAACCAGGCGCTTTATTCTTCTGAATATCATGAACAATGGTGTTAAATAAATCTTTCTTTTTAACCCGAAGCGGATTTGTGGTAAGGCTACTGGGGGTATTGAAATATTGGAAGGATGAGAGCCTTCATTGGGTCTAAAGACTTGTGAAAGATGACAGGCGAAAGCGTTTGCTTTATCCTCATCATTCCTCGCCCAGCTTTCGTTCTGAGTACGTGATGGTGCTTCTCGAAGAACGGGCCTCTTCGCATGCTTCAGTGTTCGCCAAAGGGAGTAGTCAGTCTTTTTCGAAGCAGACAATGACTGAAGGATCGACCGCGTACTTCTTTCTTTTTTCACCTGCAACAAAATAATTCTTTGAACACGCATTCAGCTCCTGTTCAGCGTTGCCATTTTAGCCGTTTTCCGGCTAGATTTAGCCGGTTTTGATAGCAACTAGCCGGAGAAAATTCGATCTAGCCGGCAGCCGATTTGTTAGCCGTTGTAAAAAAAAGTTAGCCGATTTTACTATTTGCCTAATTTTCAGGTGCAAAAAGTAAACAAGTTGTTCGAAAGCAATAATGCAGACTCAATGAAGATTTTTAATGAACTCAATGTTTTACTTTCGCACCTATGCTCCCTAGTGGTTATTAGCGCGGACACATTTGATCCTATATGCTCCCCGTTGGAACCATACCATGCTCCATTTCCTCAGTTTTATCACAGTTTTGGAGAGTATTTAAAAACAAAAGTAAGCACAAACGCTATTGACCACGAAGCCGAGAAAATAATTCGAGAAAATGGTCGCTATTTTCTTATCACTTTAATAAAGGAATTACGCCAACGCCTCCCTACAAATATTTCCACACTACAAAAAATTTACTTTTTTCGGTTGGAAATGCATTAAGAGTAATTAAACCAAAAGTATTTGTTCAACTACAGCAACAAAAGCACAAATATAATGCCGACGAAATAACATCCATAGAGATGCAATGGCAACGGTACATACCTGGAGTAATTTAGACTCAACTGTAAAATTTTGGGCCGAAGTTTATCAATTTCGAAATGCCCTAGGAGAAAACCCTTTTGTTGACCTTTGCAACCTAGGTTTTAGTTTTATATATAAGATACGGTCTAAAACGTGAAGAAAAATGCTGCCATAATTTTACTGTAGATGACGATGTCTTAAAATTAATGAATTCAGGTGATATATACAATAGTGATTTATTTGATGATGAGGAATATACACTCGATATAAATTAATGGTGTTAACTAGTCTTTCGTTTCTTGCGATTTATTTAAATAAAGCATGTGAATTTTCACTAAAACATTTTAGCCGTTTTTTGCCAGAGTCTATGTGAAATTTCACTAAAACATTTTAGCCGTTTTTAGCCGCTTTTTTTTGCCAATCTAGCCGGTCGGCCCAAAAAGTTCTGGCAACACTGCTCCTGCTTAAGCTTCGGAGAGCGAATTCTTTGCCATTCCCTTCTTAATTTGCGCTTTTTACTTATTAAGTTAAGAATGTTTGGGGTGTGCAGGCCAGGGCAGTAAGAACTGCGATGTTTAATAGAAGACTTTGGTGTTGCAATTTCAGCGGCCTTAACTATTATATCATTAAGATGTTCAGCTGCCCTGTCGATATCATTCTTGGTCCGAATAGTAATTTGCGGGTCAATGTGCGAAGTGACATACTTTTTGTATTTTAACCAGTTTGTGTGCTTATTTGTAAGATTTTTTTGTTTTTCTTCATAATTAATAAACATTGATAATGTTATGAGGCAGGGTGAATGATCTGAAGAGAGATCAAATAATGCTTCACTAATAACTCGGTGTCGCGCAATACCCTTTGTTACACCAAAGTCAATAAGATCGGGTATTTTTTGGTGGTCAGATGGCCAATACGTTGGCTGACCAGTAGAGAAGACGTCAAACCCTCTGTTATGGATTACTTTATATAGATTTCTACCCCCTGGTGTAATCAATCTAGATCCCCAGAATGTGTGCCTGGGATTGTAATCTCCTGCTACAATAAACTTACTGCAAACTTTAGGAAAATGTCATTAAATTGTTTTTCTGTTATGTTATGACGAGGGGGGCAGTATATAGCAGATACAGTAAGGCCTCCCAAGTGGTCATCAATGTGTATTGCAGTGTTATGAATGAACTCATCACTTTGCGATTCTAATTCATAGTGCTTTATTCTGTTACGAATGAGAATAGCTGTTCCACCTCGGGCTTTACCTTGTGGATGCTTAGTATCATAGAATTTGTACCCATTAATTTGAAAGTTATTAAATTGCGTTCCAAAAACAAATTTTGAGATTATTCATGGTTTAGCTAAAATGGCTTGAAGTAATATATTTTGATTTTTAATCAAATCTTGTACCATGCTCTGCATTGCTATCATTTGGTCCTGCATAACTTTCATAAAGTTGTTTATAGTAGCTTCTAGGTTACTACTATTCTGACCAAAAAGAGGTTGTGTCGGAGGAGTATTTTTGAGCATTTGTGCACATGACGTAAAGTTATTAACAGTCATTGGCGCAGACATTGTCTTAGCGGGTTCTGGTATTGGGTTTTGCCTAATAGCAATATTTTTGGGAATTGTCTTCTCTTTCATTGAGATGTACACTAGACAACCTCTATAGTTAGCAGTGTGATTTCCACCGCAGTAACTGCACTCTTTAGATTTTGGGTCCATTTTTGGTTCCACACATTCTTTAGAAGTGTGTAGATCCCCACAGATAACACAGACACCAGGTGAGGTGCAGTAGCGAAGTGTGTGACCAAATTCCTGGCAGTTATGACATTGCCTCTACGCTTATGGGGTTCTTCTACGGAGATTTTACGGTGTAGAAGATATCGCAATTGATATCTTTTTTCAAATTGTGAAAGTCAGGTTCTAGCTCTATTTTGAACATCGGTTGGGGGATGTTTTCTTTATTTTTGATGTTGAAAACATTGCGCACCTTAAAACCTTCTTCCCTAAGAGTATTTTCTATCTCTTGTGAGTTCACACTGCACTCGATGCCTTTTATGACAACTTCTGGTCCTCGACTACTTTTAAGTGGATAGGTGTAATAAGATTTCTTACACTTATCAAATTCATTGGATATTTTACGAAAAATATCTTCGTTTTGAGCCTGTATTTTCACTTCGTGTATAATGATAATAATAATAATAGATTAGCGCTTACACATATGTTAGTGTTTGGCCGAGCTTCTCCTCCGATTTGTGGCGTGCGCCTTGATGTTGTCACACAATGCGGAGGGACCTACAGTTTTACGCCGACTCCGAACGGCGATTGCATTTTAACGAGAAGTTGTTTTTCGTGGCAGAAATACACTCGGAGGTTTGCCATTGCCTGCCGAGGGACGATCGCTGTTAAGAACAAGTAAGAGCAGCGCTGTCTTCGGCTATGCCGAAAGCTTCATACCTTTCATGAACATCTGCAAATTTTAGTTTGACAGGTTACTGATTTTGAATACATCTGCATACATCGATAGAGGAGTTACATACTTATATAAAAAATCGCATCTAAACAATCAGAGGTATGGAAAATATACTTTATATGGCACCAATCTAAGTGATTTTCACTGCTGTGATCGGTATGTAAACCGGTAAAACAATTTATTGGATTTAGTTTCCTACATAAAGGAGATATATCGCAAAAACTGGTATCTGAACAATCAGTGCTATAGGAGATAAAGCTTATACAGCATAGATTTTGACGATTTTCTCAGTAGACTTTGTATTATTATTTATAAAATATCTTACGAAATTTAGCGGTTTTAGCTGTTCAAATAAAGGAGTTTTACAGTAAAATCCCATATCTGAACAATCAGATGTATGGAATATATATGTTGTAGTCACCCGATCCTTGTTATTTTCACTGTAAGTATTCTGTTAATAATGAGTGAAAATGGTGCGAAATTTCATGTTCCTAGCTGCATAAATGGAGGAGTTATGATAAAAGACCTCATATCTGAACAATCAGTTGTATGGGAGCTATAGGTTATAGTTATCCGATGTTTTTAATTTTCACTGTAAGTTTTCTGTTGATAATTATTGAAAACAGTGCGGAATTTCCTGTTCCCAGCTATATAAATGGAGGAGTTATAACGAAAAATTTTATATCTGAACAATCAGTTGTATGGGAGCTATAGGTTGTAGTGAACCGATCTTTGTAATTTTCTCCGTAAGCATTCTGTTGATAATGGGTGCAAGCGCCGCACCCGCCGGGTATGAGATTCTTTGTTATAACTTCTCCATATATGCAGCTAGATACATGAAATTTCGCACTATTTTCACTCATTATCAACAGAAAGTTTACAGTAAAATGAACAAAGAGCGGGTCACTATAACCAAAACAAAAAGTCTTCTGAGAAAATCGATCACACAGCAGCGAAAATGACTTAGATTGGTGCTATATAAGGTATATCTTCCATACCTCTGATTGTTTAAATATGATTTTTCATATATGTACATATCTCCTCTATCTATTACCTTGTTTATACCAACACATAAAGCGCTTTGACCCAGTTCGCTGTGACGGAAGCATAAACGGAAGCATAAACCAAATTTCAATACGCTCAGAAATTCAGAACTGTATTGACTCGAATTTGTTTTCAAATCGCTTTTTTATTTCTCAAGTCGGTTAGAAAATAGGTATAAACACATCACTCATCACGCGAAGTGAAAAAAGGCTGGTTTTCTTTATACATCACCTTTTAAATTTGAATTATTATTATAACAAATTTGAATTCTTGTTCGCTTCCATTTCGGTCCACCGCGCAAATTAATTATTTAAGAAATATCGAACATAAATAACAAATTTTGTTTACTTTGGAATACGGTTTCAGCGAGTGCGCTATAACGACAAATGCTGGAAAGAAATATGTGTTGAGTAAAATCATATATTTGTTAATGCGGTTCTTGCGTAGGTATAAACAAGGTATACGTATGCTGTGAATATATCAATTTTTTCAAATGCAGTAATCTGTTAAATGTTTTTGTTATTTTTTTTTTTTGGCCTTTATAACAATTATATTCAACAATTTATATTGAGCTCGAGGCCGTTTTAAATGAAAATTTTTATTGTGGAAAAGCAACAATAATTTGAAAAAATGGTAGAAGTGATAGGTATTTCGGAAATCACCACATTTCCTCATCAGACCTCTTTCAGTAGGATTCAAACCGACGATCCCACTGACTCAGCCAGTTGCCTATGCACCGTGCTAAGTACGCCTTGTAAATTATCGTTTGCTTTTTTCCACTATTTTCATTTTTGTTATGCCAACACAATCAAGCGCAGCTATTCCGCTGCAATTCACTTGATCATGTGGTTGTTGGTATTGTTGGTTTTTGCTAATAATTCTATTTTTAGAATGTTTAACTTTTTTCGTTTAGGTGTGCTCGTCCTTAAGTTATTTGTTTTTGTTATTTTTTTTTTTTGGCCTTTATAACAATTATATTCAACAATTTATATT
>NW_023462277.1:0-20042 GCF_013731165.1 Rhagoletis pomonella
CGGTTTTTGTGTAGGTATAAACAAGGTATATTAAAAAAATAAATCTCCATGAAAAAATATCGTTATTTTCGTATTTAAAATTAATCGGAATTTTATGGGGGGTTATAAAAACTCGTTTTAATTGAAACTTTGTTTTTTCGGCTGTATTTGTTATTATTTATTGGCCCAGATGCAAATATTGAATGAACTAACATATTTTAAATATTTACGGAACTACCATTTGTATGCAACCCTGCCTATCCTGTATTCAAGTAGATGTAATTCGAAAAATTTAAACGGATTTCTTTAAATCAACCTGAGCTGCGGACATATTGCGAATTCATTTTAAAACATTAACCACTACATTATATTAGTATTAAATACTTTCAATTAAGAAACAATTCTTACTAGAAAATAAATATGAATCGGTTTATTTTAAATATTCCAATGTATATATTTTGTTAATGCAGATAGTGCGGATTTAATAACCGTTACATGGGGAAAAGAAATTTTAGGCAGATTGTTATTGACAATTTTTACATAATTTACGATTGCAATCAATTTCTTTCAAAACTATAATCTAAATGATTGTAAGTTGTATTTTTTACGATCAAAACAGATTCCAATATTAGGTATATTATGCAAATGCAATCCAATTTGATTTGAGTTATTCAGTTTTAGATACATTTATATTTCTGTGTTCGTATGGAATAGTAGTTTATGTCGGGAAGCTGGCTTTAGTATAATCCGGCATTCCCTTTATTATTTACAACACATGGAATTTTTTGATGACCCTTAACAAGAATATGTACGTGCTAGTATCGGAACTATTTCTTGCACGTTTATTTATCCAAAATTTCTTCAACGGCTCGGCGTCAGTGAGGGTATGCTGCGAATGCCGCATTATACTAAAACCAGCCTTTCGACATAAGCTACTATTCCATACGAGTGGAGCACGTGCGAAATGCGGATTTTCCCAGTTGCAGTACAGCAGTAACTCGACACCTTCCTCACCAACCGCTCTGTCCTCTATGAGCTTCTTAATGTAACTGCAAATAAAAGATGAAAATTTGAGAAAAAAATACTATCACAGCGTTTCACTTGTAGCGTTTCACTCTTGTAGTATATTGGCTATCAAGCACCAGAAAATTTCCATCACGCATGCCATATGCCACCGATTGTCGTGGATCAATTAAAATACTGTCATCACAGCTTTTTGGTACTCCAGCAACTGGTGTGTCTATGGCGGAGTTATGTGGAGCTGTTGCATGACTAAAATCAATTTGGGCTCTTTGAGAACTGGCTTGTTTGTTGCGCGCTATTGGCATCAAATGTATGCAAATTAGATTTCCAAACGGGCAACTGTTGAATACAGGAAAAAATGTATTTTATATGGTTCCGCTAAATTGCACTACTACCGTGTATAAATTGGCCGACCTTCTAATAAATCATGCAATCCTATTGTATAGTCATCGCCGCCAGTCACCAAGAAATTTCCACTTGGGTGAAATGCAACATCATTCTCCGCGACGAATGCACTGTATTAGCTCGCCTTCAGCTTTGTCAAATATCTTAACGCGGTTCCAACTTAATGCTAAAGCCATCAGATTGCCGTCTGGATGCCATGCCAGCTGTCGTCCCATACCTCTTCCCCCGGTGAACGTTCGCATACATTCGCCTGAAAATGTATCGCAAATTCTTAACTTGTCGCCGCACGATGAAATGAACTTACCATTGGGGTTGAATTTTGCTGCGCGCACCCATTTGTGTGTAATTTGAATCAGTATTTTGATGGCTGTTCGCCATTTTTCTAGTCTGCAAACGAATAAGCTGACGAAGAAGCAAACAAATTCAAGCATATTGTTGCATTCTACCGTACTTTTTAAAAGCTTTAAAATCTTAAAACATATATGAAAAACTTTTATAATCTGAATACATGGTACAATAAAAACAGGTAGAAGCCAAATTGACATCAAACCTACAAAAGTCAAAGTTTTCGGGAGAGTAAAAATAAAAATGAGCGTGTGTAAAGAAAAATAAAAAAATTACATTTCGCTGGTTGACGTTTTTAAGTAAATTTGAAGTTTTGTATTTATTTATTTATTTTCTTTAGTTAAAATTTGTTAATTTGTATGTTCTTTTCTATTTTTTTATACATTGAAAGTTTATATTTATAGTACCTGTTTTAATTTTGTATAATATACAAATGTATGTATAAAGCGATATATGTACTAGGCATAACGTTGGGCAATCAATAAAACAACGGAACACAAATAAGCGCGATCATTTATTAAGCTTTCACAACTTGATTTATGAGTTGCAGTGTTGTTGGAAGGACTTTCCGGCATAAGGGTCATAGGAAGAGCACTTGGCATCAAACGTGCCTTTCCTGTACCTCCTGGTGCATTTATGAAATCTGCTGCTTTAAAATGCTTAACGCACAGCAAGGCATTTCGCTGCAGCTCTACCCCACAGCTGCTTTCCCAACGCTCCTTACGCCAAGGGCATTGAGGCACGTTAAAAAAATTAGTGATGTCTGCATTATATTTAACACCACATAAAAAACAACGCTTCAGGTGCTGCATTTTTAACACATACACTAAGTATAAACCGCACAACACTACAATAATGCAAATGTTAATTAAAATGTGTTTTTAACGAACATTCAAAAAAAACAAACGACATGACATTTTAAGCGTAACGAAATATAGGAAATAAAATAAAATCAAGTTGAAGTTTAAAGGTTTGGTTCTCATGAGAGCAACGTCATTTTGGTTTCTACCCATGGTACAATAAAAACAGGTAGAAGCCAAATTGACATCAAACCTACAAAAGTCAAAGTTTTCGGGAGAGTAAAAATAAAAATGAGCGTGTGTAAGGAAAAATAAAAAATTCCATTTCACTGGTTGACGTTTTTAAGTAAATTTGAAGTTTAATTTTATTTATTTATTTTCTTTAGTTAAAATTTGTTAATTTGTTTGTTGTTTTCTGTCTTTGATTTATGAGTTGCAGTGTTGTTGGAGGGACTTTCCGGCATAAGGGTCATAGGAACAGCACTTGGCATCAAACGTACCTTTCCTGTACCTCCCGGAGCATTTATGAAATCTGCTGCTTTAAAATGTTTAACGCACAGCAAGGCATTTCGCTGCAGCTCTACCCCACAGCTGCTTTCCCAACGCTTCTTACGCTAAGGACATTGAGGCACGTTAAAAAATTAGTGGCCTCTGATTTATATTTAACACCACATAAAAACAAGGCTTCAGGTGCTGCATTTTTAACACATACACTAAGTATAAGCCGCACAACACTACAAAAATTCAAATGTTAATTAAAATTTGTTTTTTAACGAATATTCAAAAAAAAAAAATCCAAAATCAAACGACATGACATTTAAAGCGTAACGAAATATAGGAAATAAAAGAAAACCAAGTTGAAGTTTAAAGGTTTGGTTCTCATGAGAGCAATGTCATTTTGGCTTCTACCTGTATTTTGTGCCTTGCAAGTGAGATATCTTAGCAATAGACGTCATCCTGGGCCATGATTCAATAATAGGTGCGTTCGTTTAAAATCTCCAACAGAAACCAACCAACTGCCAAATTCCGGCGAAATGTCATGTGTTCGCTCACAAGAGAGAAGTATCCAAAATAGTACGCGAACAGAAAATTTGCAGAAACTTGCAAGTTAGACGAACAGCTGATATAATTTTTGTTTACATACAAAAGTGTAAAATTTAAAACGTACGAAAAGTCATCGCAAAGTCTTATACTGACACAGTTTATTGATTAAACAAATAACTACTTATTTCTTAGAAGTTTAATTTGTCGCATTTTGTAATTTTTATCTTCCAAACCATCAAATTAAATTTTGTGATTTGCGTAAATGCCAACCAGCTGTTTTTGATCAGCTGTTTCCCTGTTGGCAAAAATTTTTCCAACAGAAACTAACAGCTTCCCCTCAAAATGAAATGTCACTTTGCTCTCTCAATTTCCCCTACTTTGCAAGTTTTTTGCGTACGCGAACGCAAAAACCTGCAAGTTTTGGTTAAACATGAACAATTAACAGCTACGCGAACGAACCTAATACAAGGTTCGATAAACTGACAGTTGTCTCTCTCGCACCGCTCCCTTAGCAGTGGCACCGTGTTGCTTCTTTGCAAATTTACATGGAAACAGTGTAGCTTTGGTGTGAAATAAAAGTATAAGCTCTTGTGCAATATGTTTATTTGTATATGCATATGAAGCATATTTAACTGATGAAAACATAAGCAATGTACGTTTACATCAATCTCATAGTAGTCTTATTTTAATTTTGAGTCATTTTGCAGTTTAGCATATAAATTACGTAATTCACGTAGATATATCAATATTACGTTCAACATTTCGTTTAAAATGCCAGATTTCCTGCAAATACAGTAGAATTTACGAAAGGAACTTCACTACTAATTGCCTACTTTGCGTACTTTTCTACTACCATTTTCGAAACAAGGGATTGCATTCTTGCCCTTTCTCTGGCCTTCGTAAATGCATCCTTTTGTAAGGGAGTGTCAAACCGCAGCTGTCAATAATTATCTAACCTTGTATTATTTGGGGTGTTCACAGTTCGTTCCAAATTGTGTCTGAAAATGTAGACGTCTACATTTTGAGACATCTTTAGCATCAAACTGTGAGCACCCCTTTCTAGCAGTCGTCGGAAAATCGTCTCAAAACTTTGCTGGTGTTGCCAGACGTTTCCTCTTTGCGTGCATTTTTTATATATCGCCTCTCGATTTTGTTTCTGAAAAATTGTAATTATTTAACTTAATTACCAATTCCTAATATTTGTTATTTCTTTTCCTTGATTTGTTTCGTTTCATCAGAAATTGCGCTCAAATTAAATGCAAATACAAAAAACGTGCCCAATAAATAAAAAAAATGTGATTAGTATTGCCATAATGCAACCCTGCTGCGAGGTTGCAAAATGTAGACGCGTAAAAAACATACCTTTGAGTGTGACAAAATGTAGACGGCGTCGTTTTCCAATTTTGTATGGGAAACAACAACACCACAGGTTTTACGGTTAGAAAACGTCTTAAAATGTAGACGTCTACATTTTCAGACACTATTTGGAACGAACTGTGAACACCCCAATTGAATCATGATCCTGGGCCACAGCTGCGATCATCTGTTTTTTAGAGCTGCTTATTTTGGTCTAAACTGCTCTTTTTTGACCTGAGTTGCATTAAATAGTCTTATACAATTTACCGCCCTATTCCCACACGGCTGACAAAACTCAGTGGCCGTACTACTGCGCCTAATACTATGCCGCAAATTTATTTTAAGCTGTCGTATGACAATTGTCAGTTTTATTGTTATGACCTACTGAGTAAGTGACAACGGCGAAACAATGTTTATATTATGTTTTAGGCGCAGTAATTGTGACAATAATCATATGATGAATTTTGTCAGTGTTGTGGGAATAGGGCGGTTAGTAGTATTTGTGGTTCAAATGGTAAAATATATGCCCAAAAACTTGAAAAATATTAGATGATTGTTTTTTAAAAATGCTATTTAGTAAATTTCGTTTTGATTTCGGCATTAGAAATATTCAGATTATAAAAGTTTTTCACATATGTTTTAAGATTTTAAAAATTTTAAAAAGTACGGTAGAATGCAGCAATGTGGTCGAATTTGTTTGCATCTTCGTCAGCTTATTCGTTTGCAGACTAGAAAAATGGCGAACAGCCATCAAAATACTAATTCAAAATACACAAAAATGGGTGCGCGCAGCAAAATTCAGCCCTAATGGTAAGTTCATTTCATCGTGCGGCGACAAGTTAAGAATTTGCGATACATTTTCAGGCGAACGTATGCGAACGTTTACCGGGAGAAGAGGTATGGGACGACAGCTGGCATGGCATCCAGACGGCAATCTGGTGGCTTTAGCATTAAGTTGTAACCGCGTTAAGATATTTGACAAAGCTGAAGCGAGCTAATACAGTGCATTCGTCGCCGGAGAATGATGTTGCATTTCACCCAAGTGGAAATTTCTTGGTGACTGGCGGCGATGACGATACAATAAGATTGCTTGATTTATTAGAAGGTCGGCCAATTTATACACGGTAGTAGGGCACTTTACCGGAACCAGGTCAAAATGGACGGGAAAATTATACACTAACTGGTAGGTAAGTTAAGGATGCACCATTGAAGATTCCTCCAGGGTCGACTTCGATATCAAAATCTTAATGCAATTTAGAAGGACGGCTCTCAACACTAATATTATAACTTAAGTAAAAGAGTAACTAACAGATTGGCTGACTTCCAAAACGTCTATTGCTTTGCATACGTACAAAGTATAATGTCCCATAACACCGAACTACAAAATGTTAACAATGTATACTTTTTCAAAACGCATTCAAAAAGGTATCGAAACGCATCGCTAGAGCAATCAGCGCATCAGAATCAAAGTTGATGTTGAAAGTCGTTTGTTTTTGGTTACCATTTGTGTTTTAAAAATGGAAAATTCAGAAAAATTGTCCATTGCTAAATTGAATATTTAAAATATGCAATACATAAGGTTGCGATGTGTCGCAACTCTGCATTTTGAATAGCGCAGTAAAACAGTTTCCAAACATTGTATTGATACGCTTTCGACGTCAGCCATTTCTGATTCCGGGTGCACTATTTCGAAGTTCCCCCAAGCATAATTGCACAACAAAATTGTATTAACAAAAAAGAAACACACATACCTACACTTATTTCAAAGCTAATATTGTACACTCACCGGTCGATCTCTCCCTCTGGTGGGAAGGGATACAGAGGCACCCCTAATCCGCATCCAACGATACAAGCCTGGTTGACCTTTTCCTGTTATAAAAAATAGCAAACAAGCAATTAGAATATGCAATGAAACACCTAATTATTAGAGGTACCTTGGTAGTAGGTACACCATGGTAAATATTCGCATAAGACTGTTGATTATTTAACTTATATGGCTAGTTACGTTTCATTCTTACCTCGTCCATTGTGTTCATTTGCTCGTAGCAAAAGCGACTACCTGGCAACCTATAGGGGTTGAATTTTACTTAAATTTATACATTTATCCACCAAAGTCGTTTGATAAAGTGATAAACTTTGGTTAAATAGATTTCCATACAAAGTTTTACAGTTCAGTTATCAAAATGATAAATTTATCACTTTATCCAGTTTATCAAGAGTATATCACTTTTGATGAAGACCCCTATTATTTATTCAATAACAGAACAAAGGAAATAAACAACAAGAAAATAATATTTGTTCACAATTATGAGCACTGATCTGGCATTTTGTTCAAGTACGTGTAGGAATGAAATACAATAATCAATTTCCTTCTGTTTTTCTTTCTGAAAACCCGAATTGTCTCAAATTTAGTGACTTGAGATGACACTGGATTATTGAATACCATCATAAAGGCCGGTCCACATAGAACTTTCGCGTTGGCTTTGGCGTTGGCGTTGGTTTGACAGAACGCACGTTAAAAGTATGCTTGCTACAATGAACGCTTTGACATCTATTGTTTTCATTGTCATCACCAAAGCGAAAATTTTGCAGTGAAAATATAATTTAAAGTGTGTTTGTTTTTTAAAGCTATCGCAATTAAAATGTTGTCTAAAGAAGCGGTTGAAGTCATTTTAATTGCACTAATGATGTACGAGACTCGCGAATGTTTGCGAAAAATAAATTCCCGCCGGGAGTCTTGGGTGAGACCACTTTACTTAAGTCGGGATATCAATGGACTATTTGCATCAAGTTTTGAAGAAATGTATAATAATGACACTGAGCAGTTCAAAAAAACGGTTAGAATGAGCAGAACGATGTTTGACCATCTCCTCGGACTTGTAGGAGAGCGTCTTACTAAGCATTCCAATAGGCCATCAATACCTGCCGCATTAAGACTCTTTTTAACTTTGAAGTAAGGAAATTAAAGACATTAACCTATAATCTTTTGACAAAATAGAAATGAACTTGGTATATTTATAGTTATTTAGCACATGGAGGTAGTCAGCACATGCTCGCCATATCATATAAAATGGGACGCTCCACGGCAAATAAAATCGTTTTGAAAACATGTGAGATTCTTTGGGATGAACTGGGTGGCATATACTTGTCTATACCAAACCGACATGAATGGAAACGTATTGCAAACGATTTCAATTCGATTTGGAACTTTCCCAATTGTGTAGGTGCTATTGACGGAAAGCACATAATATTAAAGTGCCCTCCTAGCTCGGGATCCTTATTTTACAACTACAAGGGAACATACTCCATCGTACTTTTGGCATGTTGCGATGCTAATTACACGTTTACCTGCATCGATATTGGTGCATATGGCTCTCAAAGTGATGGTGGTGTATTGTGCAATTCGAGCTTTGGGAGAAGACTTTTCAACAACCAATTAGACCTTCCCGAGGATGATATTCTGCCACACTCCACCCTTAGATTTCCTCATTTTTTTGTTGGAGATGAGGCATTTCCCTTAAAAAGCTATATTATGCGACCATATCCTATTGAAATTTTATTCGTTTTTCTAAACATACATATACGCTTTTTAGGAATACGTTTGTCGCCTGACCGCGAACTTTTCAATAAGCGTCTTTCAAGAGCTCGGCGCGTTATAGAAAACGCGTTTGGAATTATGACAGCTCGCTGGAGAATTCTTCTGTCCCCATTGCAAATGCATCCAACGAGTGCCGAGAGCATTGACAAAGCAACAGTGCTATTACATAACTTTTTAAAAATGCACGATGGCACTTATTGCCCACCAGAATTTGTCGACCAATACCAAGGAGACAATATTGTCGGTGGTTTATGGCGACAGGAAATTACAACGCCCCTTCGACGAACTGGTCGATTAATGGCGAACAATGCCGCCAGAAATGCTTTCAATTTGAGGGATCAGTTAAAAGACTACATAACCGCGCACCCTATTAATTAAATAATAATATTCTCTTTCATCAATTTGTTCTTAAACTATACTTTTAGATGTACCTATTTTTTCATAAATTCATTCTTTATTAATTAGTATTGGTTGCTATCCCAGAATCCATCGTAGTCTGATTTTTCGTGAAATCTACGAAAATGCGATCACTGGATCCGAATTAAAACGAAGGAGTGAATTAAAAGTATATGCTACGTTCGTAGCTAATCGAATTCAAGGATAGCATTTTCGTAGATTCCACGAAAAATCGGACTACGATGGATTCTGTGATAGCCATGATTAGCACATCATTTTTGTTTTGCTTTTTAAGCACATACAAAAACGATACAACAAGATACAGCCCGCGACAAAACGGTAGCACATCAAAATTTTGATCAGTTTTGACTATATATCTTTTCTTTCTTCATTATTTTTCTATAAAATTATAGCTCATTAGCTAACAAAAATCTTAAAAATCCAAATTTCACAAACTTTTCATACCAATTTCAATCATATTTATTAGAATTTCTAATCATTTTTAGTATGCTGTTTTATAACATATACAATTTTACAAATTTTGAAATTTAGATTTATATGGCTTTTGCTGGATAAAGAACTATAATTTAATAAAAAATAAATGAATGTTAAAGACAAAAGAAAAGTAGTAAAAACTGGTCAAAATATTGATGTGCTATCTTTTGTCGCGGGCTGTAGTAAACATTAATTTTTAAATTTTTAATATGTACCACTATTTTAATTCCGAAATTGGTTTTTAAATTAATCATACTCACTGTAAACACCATACATTTTAAATAAAATATTAGTATTATATTGTACATACGTGTGTATGTATAAACATTAACTTTTTATTTTATAATTACAAGGCACAACAAAAAACACCTAAATATAAATTATGAGGATTCAGTGCTCTATTTAAAAACATAAATTATGAGGATTCAGTGCTCTATTTAAAAACATAAATTAAGAGGATTCAATACGCTATTTAAAAACATAAATTAAGAGGATTGAATCCCTTATTTAAAAAAGACTATTTCACTAAGTTGTACACCTGTGTGCACAAATATTGTAGTAGAATTCAAAATGAAATTTTGTGCAACCTAAGAATATTTATTTTTAATAATTTTCATTCAAATTCTAGTTTATAGTAAATTCGAAACTTGGATTTAAACGTATTCGGTTATAAATAAAAATATGATTTAAATGAAAATTATTAAAAATAAATATTCTTAGGTTGCACACAATTTCATTTTGAATTCTACTCCAATATTTGTGAACACAGGTGTAAATAAGTTACGATTACACAGGTACAAAAACAATTTCACAAAGTATTTTTTTGAACACAGGTGCAAATAAGTGTAAGGTACAAAAACAATTTCAGAAAGTTATCAATTACGGATTCGCAAACAGCACAATAGTAACAATTAACTGCAACCCGAAAGCTTTAATAATAGCTAAAAAAATTCAGTTTTCTAAGGTTCTAGAAAGCTATTTATTAAAGCACCGGCTCACAAAAAAAAAATTAAACACAATTGTAATTGAATACGTAGTTTAATATTTCCATTTTCAATGTATCTTGTATCTGTTCTGAATGCTTTAATAAGTAACTATCCAGAACCTTATAGAACTCGTAATTGCGGCTTTTATCAAAGCTTTCGGATTCAGATTGCCTTTCTACGAATTTATTCACTACATCACATAGTGACCCAAATCTCTCATTTGCCTTGTCTTCCATTCGGACCCGTTTTTTTTTTTTATGGAGCTAGCGTCAATAGAGGCTCTTGGAGAACTAATTTCTTCGCAATTCTCCACCTCTGAGTCCTGTGTGTTGCTGTTAATTGTATCCCCATCCGTTTGGGAGAAATCCAGGCTCGAAAACGTTCTGCAAGTAAACAAGAAAAATGTTATTAGTACATATTATATATTTATGTCATCGAGAAACTAAACTGGCAACCAAAAGAGCGTGGTGTTTTTTTTTAATATTTGCAATGTTTTTCAAGTTAAAATGGTTATTTCCTTATAAAAATATGGTTCATGTTTTAATCAAAACCACATAAGTCAGACTTTCATACCTTATACAGAACTTATATATACACTTATACACAAACTTATACTTATATACTTATATACAAAAAACACCATGCACTCACTTTTGATTGCCAGTGCAAACGGCACAATCATTTCAGTTAACTATTTTTAATTGAGTACACCGTCACTGCATGTTTCATTGATAAACTTACCTTCGAGGAGCAACATGATCTTTTAAAAAACTCATTGCCTCCATGTGCGACCATGTTGGCATTTCCTCAGCAGCAGCCCCCGACCGCCCTTTTAATGCAGCAGTCTCCCGGACGAAGCGGTCCCTCAGAGACTTCCACCTCGTTTGACAATGCTTTTCTGTCGGAGGAATTTGATTTAAAATTTAAATACAACTATTAATATATATATGCATACGTACCAGATACGCCCACCAGCTGTGCCACCTTCTCCCAAGCCTTTTCCTTTAAAAATTTGTTTCGGAAAAGGTTGGAGCTTTTATCGTAGAGGCAGGGGTGCGCACTGACAGCTTCTATTAATTTATCTTCCATTTTACCTGCAAATAAAACAATAATACATACATATTTATATCGTTTGTTTGTTTATAAGTGTAATAAACAAGTTTTTACATAAATTAAATGTTTACTCACGTTTTTAAGTGAAAATTCAGTCAATTTAATTTGTTCGCCGGGTCCTTCTCAAATTTTCATTAAATTTATATCCATCAGCTGATTGACAACGCGCGCAAAAAGATGAAAGATGCCCATCTTTTTGCGTGCGATAACTTTGGCGTTGGCGTTGCCGTTGATATGTGGACATGTTCATATAATTGTGCGTATTCATAGTCAGCTGTTAATAAACGCCAACGCCAACGCCAACGCCAAAGTTCTATGTGGACGGGCCTTAACTCTCAGATAATATTTATCACAGCGCACGGCAGTGCGCGCGAGTGACGGAAGCAGCCACAGTAGCATGCTGAAATAATAAGTATATTTACATTTTGTCTCAAAATAAATAAAAAAATTTACTCAATTTATTAAAAACCATAGTTTAAAATAATTTTTTAGATATTTCTTGTTCCTTCGAAACTCGATAAAATTAAATTTTTCTTTATTTGGAATAAAATTATAATTAAAAAATTATGCTGCAAAGCAACACTTTTCTGTAATTCCAATAAACACAGAACCCTGTTTCATATTTTTTCGGAGCTGCACAAAACCCTGGTCTCGAAACAGCACCTCGGAACCCTGGTTTTTCCCGTTATTTTTTCCCGAATTATTTCATTCGGGTCGTAGTTTTGCAGTTTCGGGCCGTTCGGTTTTGCTTGCCATATTGGGTGCCATATTGTTCACACTGTCATCGCCATATTGAACACTCTGTCAACTAGCTGTCAACCCTAAGATATATGACTTGTATTCTTCCACAATGCACAAAATATTCACGTTAAACAGTCATCAGTTGTTTAGTTTTTAAAGCTTATAATAGGTTCGTTCGCGTAGCTGTTAATTGTTCATGTTTAACCAAAACTTACAAGTTTTTGCGTTCGCGTACGCAAAAAACTTGCAAAGTAGGGGAAATTGAGAGCAAACTGACATTTCATTTTGAGGGGAAGCTGCTGGTTTCTGCTGGAAAAAGGTGTGTACGCGTATTGAGAGGACAAAATTCTCCAGCAGCAAAAGTTCTGAGAATTTAGCAGCATTCGCTCTCAAAGAGACGAAATATCAACAGAAGTACGAGAACGCAAAATTTGCAAAAACTTGCAACCTTCGAAACAGCTGATCACTTGCACAGTTGCCACTGGTGATTAATTTGGCAATTTATTTTCTGTTTGGTACATTTTCCCCCGATTTGGCATTTTATACAATTGAATAGTTTTCGATAAGAAAAATCTTTTTAAAATACAAATTAATTATATGAATAAGTTATTTTTTTCATAATTATTTGTGATATCACATGGTGACGTATTCAAAAACAAGAGTATCTCCTCCAAACACCCATCATTGATCCAAAAACAATGTAATAGATATAGCTACAGATGTAGCTTTAAAATTATAAAATTTTCATTTCAACAATCAACCTACCAAAACCGAAAACTTCAGCAAAACAACATTTCAGCATGCTGCATTTAAATCTATTTTGGTATATTTAAAGGTAAATTATGGTACAAACGAAAAATGTCATACGGCAACCATAGTCAGCACACACTAAAGAGCGAAATACACAACACAACATGAACGAAAGACACAAGATCACGTAAGAACAAGAGAGTGAAAAAAGTCGATTTTTTGAGCGGGGTCTACGCCAAGAATGATAGAATACCATGTAGTCTATTTGTGGTATATTGGAGTACTTACAAAAGTGCTCCTCTGTCATGCTGTAGCGGACCAACTCGTGTCTCTGCGCCAGCTTATTGTTTGTTACCACGGTGCAGCGAACAAAGGTGGCGCCGTCAGAGGTACCGCTACTTTGGTTTTGCCGATTTTGACAGTTGTGGTAACTCGTAAATAAACTTTTGTTTACAAATAAGTTGCATAGAGAAATTTGAATTATTAGTGAAAAATCGGTTAAAATCGTGTTAATTTGCAATTTTTTTAGTGATTTTTCAGTTGAGTAGTGTGTAAAAACTGATAAAATGAAGTGCCGTGTATTAAATTGCGACAGCCGTCAAGGTAGTGCCTCTAAATGCAGCTTTTTTTCCTTTCCTCGCAACGATGCCGTGGCGAGAAAGTGGGTGGAATTCTGCGGGCAAGTAAAGCCATTCAATTTGGATACCAGCTTCATATGCATGAAGCACTTTACCGACGATGATTATCAAAATGTTATGCAGTACAAAGCGGGTAAGTAGCATTTACTTTGAATTACGTAGATATCTAATAAAAGGATTAGGATTGGCTAAACGCCCGATACTCAGGCGCGATGCGGGGCCATCCATTTCTGTGTGTGCTATACCTGTAGCAGAGTCTCAACCGCATGATGACCACAATATGGAGGTGCTTGAGCTAGGTAGTTGCGAAGGTAGTAAAAATAGTACGCCCTTAAAATTATATTATTAATCTAAGGGGTTTGTTACAGTGGTTGTAAGTGAAAGCAATACAGAATATCGACCCAAGGACGGTACTCTTGATGCTTCGACATCACCAATTCGTAACTGGGTTTACTATGACGGCGATCTTCAAGAAGTGGAAATGTTAAAAGCGGAAGTGTAAGTTAATAATTTCAAGATCATAATGTGCAAATCAAATCATAACTTATATTTTCTACTTCTTGCAGAGCGACATTGAAGCGCGAAAATGCAATCCTCAAAAAGCAAACCGCTAAGCAGGGTACCGAGATCGCTACATTAAAGCGGGAGTCTGACCTTCAGCTGAAGAAGCACGCGTGGGCAGTAGAGCTGTTGAAAAAGAGTTTGGATGCAATGGCTGCCGAAATGGGAAATATAGAAGATAAACTGGCTTCTATATTCACCAAAGGTCAGATAGACAAACTGAAGACTGGGTCGAAGCGACGAAATTGGGCGGAGGAGGATATTGCACAGTCAATTACATTGTATGCTGCCAGTCCAAAGACATACAGGCTGCTGTATAAGCACTGTTTTCCACTACCTGGAGTTCGCACACTGCAGACTTGGGCACAAAAAGTGGAGATTTCACGCGGACTTATAAACCCAGTCTTCCGCTTGTTGGCAGCCGCTACCCATATGGACGAGGCACAGAAACTATGCGTGTTGAGTTTCGACGAAATGAAAGTAAGACAATCTTACTGTTATGATGTTTCGTCGGACTCAACATTAGCACCCGTCAACTATGTGCAGGTAGCGATGTTAAGAGGTAAATATTACAGAAAAGATTTTCTAAATAATATAAAATATTTGTAAAGCCCTTATATATTTCAGGTCTCATGGCAAAGTGGAAACAGCCAGTCTTTTATGACTTTGACTGCAAAATGACTTCCGTTTTGCTGCAAAGCATATTGCAGAAGTCGCAAGATTGTGGCTACAATGCAGTGGCTGTCGTATGTGATTTAGGAGGTACCAATAGGTCGCTTTTCAATGATCTCGGCGTAAACGAAGACCAGCCGTGGTAAATAATGATAATTAGATGTATATTCATATTTCAGTCCCTATTAATACTTCTCATTTCCATAGGTTTATTTTCAATGACCAAAAGGTTTACGTTTTCGCTGACGTGCCGCACTTGCTAAAACTTTTGCGAAATCATTTCCTTGATCAAGGTTTCCTAATTAATGGGAAACCTGTGAAAAAGGAAATAATTTTGGAGTTATTGTCAATTACAAGCACGGACTTGACAATAACTCACAAGATTTCAGCAAGTAACTTGACCGTGGCTGGAGCTCACCGCCAAAAGGTCAAGACGGCTGCAAAATTATTTTCGCACACTGTAGCGCAGGCCATCACAAGGGCAGCAAGTGTGGGTCACCTGCAGAAGCAAAACTGGGCCGAATGCTTCCAACTGTTTAAAACAGTATGTATTATTGATATTCCTATATACATATATAAATGTGAATTATATGTGAATATATGCACATACATATATGCATATACATATGCACATACATATTTAAACCCTAATATTAAAACGTATGTTAAAATTATACACCATAGACGAATGATTGGTTTGATGTTTTAAACGTCAGGGTTCCCCACGCCGACTCCAGGAAGCGGCGTCTTGCATATGGTCTAGCGCTCGAGGAGCAAGACAAGATCCTTGACGAAATGACCAACCTAATAAAAAGTATGAGGGTGATTGGCAAATTCAGTCTGCTGCCATTCCAAAAAGGTAAACTAATATGTGTTTCTCAAGATAAATATTAATTTTTTTCATTTTGCCTAAAGGAATCATACAAACGAATTTAGCGTTAAAGTTGATGTTCGAGGATATTAAAGCTCGATTTAACATCAAGTATGTGTTAACGTATCGCCTCAACCAGGACGTTCTGGAAAACTTCTTCGGAATTATTCGTTCGAAAGGCGGGTTGCATGATCACCCTGACCAGCAGGAATTTAAATACCGTTTGAGGCTCTACTTGCTGGGACATAACAAGGGCGTCTTATCCGACTCTGCTAACGTAGAAGAGGATGATACGCCAGATTTAGAAGTCACCCAGCCGCCTCTTACAAGTACTTTAACATAATTTTTTAACTATTAATTATTATTACTATTAATTATTATTACTATTAATTATTATTACTATTTATTATATAAATATATTGTAGTATTAATGATTACATCCCTAATGTATCGCCATATTTACAGGTATTTTGCTAAAAACCCTGAGTTCTAATAAAGAACTGTGGCCGGTGGAAGAGCGGACTTCGACGAATTGGAATTTGACGGACTGGAGCATTTAGCCGGGTATATTTGCCACAGGTTAAAGGATGATATTCCAAGCACGTCGTTTGGTAGCAATGACAACTCATGTTCCTGGGCGAGTCACCTAAGCGAGGGTGGGTTGTCAATACCAAGTTCGTCTATGATGGACCATATGAGAAATCTAGAGACAGTGTTTAAAGCAATGAACGAAGATGGCTTGCTAATTACAAATGATTTTGTAAAAACTCACATTGAGCATGCTTCGAAAATTCATTGCGACATTAAAGTGAAAAAATTATTTTTCAGGGCAAGAATGTTATTTAAAATAAGAAAATTAAATAAAGAACTCATTGAAAATGCCCACAAGAAAAAAAGAAAAATTAAAAAAACTCTGGCTTAGATTCATATGGTACCATTATAAATTGTAAGTACGTACTAAAAACATACGGTAAGTTGTCAACTGAAATGTTGTATAAATCCGTAGAAATTAAAAGTTCTTTGATTGTAGCATGCAGCAACGTCCGCAGTTCCCGCAAAGTAAGCTCAATGTTTAAGCCGCCTAAAATTATAAGGCATGGATGCAACGTAAGCCTATGAGTTTAACAAATAATCTGGCATCTTGTATAAAAAAATATCCATATTTATTTATTTGCAGGAGAATAACATGAATGAAACAAAGGCCCTTTTCAGGGCCGCCAATTAATTTACAAAGAGACAATTATTTATGCTTTCAAAAGTACAAATTAAATTAGGCCATCATTTTTGTGTTTACATGCATATGTATATGGAAATGTGCAAAAGGCCCTTTTCAGGGCCGCAAATTAAATTAACAAAAAGACAAAAAAATTTGTGTTTACATATTGCTCATTTACTTCAATAGTGTCATAATCTCAATGTCCAATATAATACAAAATCGAGTTAAGTATAGAGAAATGGATGCTAACTGCTCTTCTATGTTGTGTACTTTCATATCTGGTGGGAGATCTTATAACCAGTTAGCGATTCGCAAATTGTCGCTAACTGGTTACGGAATCTCCCCCTGCACTGATTACCACTAGCTCAGTAGAGCAAAATAAGTATTCATTTTTGATATGGGAGTATATCGTTACCTTAACATAGAAGGGCCATATCTCACATCGTCGTTAAAATACAAAATGCCGTAACTAACTCAATATGCAAAACTCGCTTTTCGATTGATTATGATGCGTTTCATCGTTTATGCAATATAAATTATAGTTAGTTATGGCTTTTTTATATTTCAGCGACGATAGGGGCCTTTCTAAATTAAGGTAAAATTCAAAACTTGAAAACAGTTTTTTCGAGCGTTTGGTTTTGGAGTTATGTCAATATTGAAGTAGAAAACTACAAAAGGATCTTGCCATAGTCTACGAATATATGGAGCCCACTGTATGAAATTGTCGATTTCCACTTTACTACATTCAATTAAATTCGCCTATTTCGCATTGTTTCTTGTTCGGTGTTTCCCTATGGGATTCCCAGTTTTTGACGAGCATCAATCAATACGTGCTTTCCTTCAAACAAAGATTCCTGATTAGTTCTTTTACAGATCTTATTGGAAAAAATGATTTAAAGCTTACCTCGTAATACATTTTGATATATCACTTCTCACTGTATTCTGGAATAAGTTCGAGTTCATAAATAATGCCGCGTATTATACGCATCTCTTTGAGGAAAGTAGATTTTCTCGATTCGCCTGCGACAAAAAGCAAAAGTTTTCCCTATATTTACAAATGTGTATAACATAAATACATAATTATAGAAATTGCGTTTTCAATTATCACCAATTAACCTGCATATTTATTGGGCCGGATCAATCCCTGTGATTTATATCTTTGTTCCAGCTCTTCAGGTATGTTGCGTAAACGACCAAGGTACGAAATAATAGTTGCGTTCCAGATGCTTCACGATATTCACGATTTGCAGGAACAGCTGTTGGTAGTACTGCACTCATGCACACTGCATGGCTCCGATTCGCGCTGTTGTCCTTCCATGAAGTGTGCCATGGTGCCCCATCTCATTATGCGTAGATGCAAATGTAACGCTGCGACGAATCGCTGCATTTTGTGTATACAGGGCGTGCCAAAGCCGAAATGTTTTTTTTATTATTATATTTACAGCATTTTATCACAATCATACCGGTTCTGCTCCAAGCAGCCTCCTTTAGCAAGTTAACTAATCAATCCCACTCAGATGCTGGCGCAGTTTGCTGCACCAGACCGCTTGTGTGGTGTATTTCGCTCTTAAGCTAAATCAGTTTTAGAATAGGGAATGAGGTAGTTTAGTACTTTTTTTAAGGCGTAAAATGTAGTTTTTTCAGGAGGGAAACATCGATTTTGCTACGGGAGTCAAGATGGCGGATTAGAGCGAGAACGCTGTCAATATCCAACACCTTGTATTATTCCACCATGGTTGATTGTAGCTTCCTGCGTTCATGAAGTTGACAAACGAGTCAGTTTGACATCATGATTCAATAATACAAGGTTAGATAATTATTGACAGGTGCGGTTTGACACTCCCTTACAAAAGGTTGCATTTACGAAGGGCAGAAAAAGGGCAAGAATGCGATCCCTTTTTTCGAAAATGGTAGTAGAAAAGTACGCAAAGTAGCCAATTAGTAGTGAAATTCCTTCCGTAAATTCTAATATATTTGCAGGAAATCTGGCATTTTAAACGAAATGTTGAACGTAATATTGATATATCTACGTGAATTACGTAATTTATATGCTATTTAGCCGTATAAAGACTGCAAAATGACTCAAAATTAAAATAAGACTACTATGAGATTGATGTAAACATCCAATGCTTATGTTTTCATCAGTTAAATATGCTTCATATGCATATACAAATAAACATATTGCACAAAAGCTTATACTTTTATTTAACACCAAAGCTACACTGTTTCGATGTAAATTTGCAAAGAAGCAACACGGTACCACTGTTAAGGGAGCGGTGCGAGAGGGACAACTGTCAGTTTATCGAACCTTGTATTATTGAATCATGGTTTGACATAAGGTTGGGAATTTTTCTCTTGCAGTGTTGTATTTACACCTGATTTACATGATTCAAGTACTTGAAAGCAATTCTTGCTCATTCTCTTTTGTGTTTTTTATTTGCTTTTACATGTTTCAATTCTGTTGAATTCAAGTCTTTGGTTCTTTAAATGGGAAGCAACGAAAATGCCAAAAGCAAAGCAAGAAAGTTGAAACGACTTGACGGTACAGACGCATGTGTACTCGTCCCTTTTCTTCTCACCCCCTCTCTTCCATGTTCGAGCAGAATTGAATTCAATACTTGAACTGTGTAAAAGCACACTTATTACATTCAAAAACTATATGGTCGATGTTTTCAGGTACATTGCAGATATCGCAATTTATTTCATCCTGGATGTTCATTTTGTTTAGCGTTACTTTGCAGACACCGTGTCTGCCTATTATTCTGTTGATCTTTTTGATATTTGTAGATTTTTTGGATTTAAAAGCTTTGTGGGAAAACCATGGTTTCTTGTTTATCAGGGGGAAAACAAGGCCATAATTTATTCCTTTAGTTTGTGTTTGATTTGTGTACTCTGTTTGCCATTTTTGGTTTATTATTTGGTATATTTTAATGTAACTGTCTTTCAAAGTGAGTTTTGGGCAATTCACAAGGTGTTGTGAAGTTATATTTTCCTAACAAAAGTTGTGTTAAAACACGACGGTTGTGAACACCTGTTACGATTATTTATTATAT
>NW_023462278.1:0-20039 GCF_013731165.1 Rhagoletis pomonella
GCTTTAAAATTTGTTGTGGAAAGAAAAAATTTGTAGCTCTCGGTTTTTAAGAAAAAATGCTATGTAGTGCTAACTTGACACCATACACCTACACAACAAATTTACAACAAAAAAGCTACAATTAATGCCGTTGTAACATTTTCAATATCTCAATTCTGTCGTCAATGGTGCATGGTGTCAAGTTAGCACTACATACCACTTTTTCTTAAAAAACGAAAGCTACACAATTTTTCTTTCCACAACAAATTTTAAAGTTAAAAGCTACAATTAATGGCATAGTAACATACTGGATATCTCAATTCTATCGACTAGGTGTATGGTGTCAAGTTAGCACTACATACCATTTTTTTCTTAAAAACTGAGAGCTACAAATTTTTTCTTTCCACAACAAATTTTAAAGCTAAAAGCTACAATTAATGCCGTAGTTAACTTTTCCAATTTCGAAAAGTGTAGTGCTAACTTGACACACGTGTAATTTTTGTTTGTTTTGCTGACGGCTTTTTTTCATAGTATAACTAGTGCAATTTATAAAAACAGGCCTCGATTTTTTAATCTTTTTTTGTAAACGTTCCTGCACATTTTCTTCAACAAGGAATGCTGGTTTATATGGAAAAAAGTGCAAAACGCCGTCACACCAAAAATAAAATTATCTGAGTTTTTAGCCGTTTAAAACTTGTATTTTTTTGACTAAAATTTCATAGCCAAACATTTTATAAAAACTCAAATAAAAATTTCAAAATTTTTGTGAAAATTTGTTTAATTTTTCTAAAATCTGCATTAAGCCAGAAATTTGTAATGATGCATAAACATAAATAATAAATAAATATGAAATTTGAGTTTGATTTATACATTTTTTTAAAACTTTACAGCACAAAAACGAAAAAGAATCGATTACACATATACACATTTAAATTTCTCAAGGAAAAGAAAAATAAAAAAAAAATTTCTTAAAAAAATTTTCCCAAAAAAATTTTTGGAAAAAAAATTGTTTTTGAAAAAATGCCATCTCTACGATAATTTGAGTAATGATTTTTTTTACACCGAATTTTAGTAAAATAAGTATATTACAAATTTAAAAATTTTTAAATTTTTTTCTAGAATTTTTTACGAACACTTCTGTGAGTGACTGTATGTATATGTCTGTATGCTTATCCATAGGAGTATATATGTACATATTGCTTGTGAGCCAGTAGCCTGCGATACATTTTCAGCGAGGTCTGTTTTAATTTTTAATCCGATTGTTCTGTACACCAGCGCGTTGAGAGAATAAAAGGCAATCATGTGCATACATACATAGCAATTTGGTAAATTATATTTGCATGCAGTTCCAGCAGCCTCGTTCAGTTATTGTAGTAACTATAGTTAAAAAAAAAATCCTTGCAACTTGTAATGAATTTTGGTAAAATTGTTTGAGATGACAGCAGTAATATAATTTTCTTCTCTTCTACTACATGGCAAAGCAAACAGATGACGAAGCTCTGCTATTAAAACGAGATTATTAATAGAAACTGAAAAATAGAGAGAAGAAAATAAATGCATGGCTTGGCTTTTGTTGCATAAATAAATAAAATCTGAAGGCTTTGAGCATCCTTTAATATAGTACTTATATACATACTCGTACACACATATTTCTACGTTGCTGTACATTTATAAATTCATATACGAGTATGGGCATGTACACGTGCTTTCATATTCTTCATTAATCGCTTGGGGTTACTCGAAGATTGGCTATTCTAATGAAAACTATGCCCACTCAAATTTTTCACATATGAACAACGTACTTTCTTTCATATGCACATACTACCATTGTTGATATTTGTTTTGCTTTGGCAATCCGTACTTCTGCTAGAGCACTTTTGCCTTTCTTGCAATGTTTGCGAGCCAATTATGTGTCATTTTGATCTATAAACTTTTCAATTTCAATTAAGTTCAGATGTACATGTGTATGCACACTGCTGGAAAAAAGTATTGGCACAGAGAATTTTTCACAATATATATATGCAACAATTTTTATTCTAATATTTTTCCGCTACAACAAAAAACATAAAAATTTAATTTCTAAACTCGTGAAAATTCAATAAATTTTCATGCAAATTTTGAACTTTTTAACCAGTTTTTTTTTTTTAAATTCTTGGGTATGCAGTTTAGAAGCACATAAATTTTAATTAAAAAAATGTAATTTTGAAGTAAGTCACAAATCGCGTTAATTTTGAGATTTTTTTTGAAGGGGTTTTTTTTTATTTTTTCCATATTTTTCCATTACGAACATTTTTTTTTTGTATGGAAGAAACTGCTTGGAAAAATTGCCAAAAATCAACGGTAAATCCTGCCTACTTTAAACTTGCACTTTATTAAAATAAAATTTATTGGGCTACAAAAAGCATACACAAAAAAAAATTATAAAATATCTGACTAAAAAGTTGAAATTTTGCATGACAATTTATCGTATTTTCCCGAGTTTTGCACAAAGTTTAGAAACAATATTTTTATGTTTTTTTGTGGTAGTACGAACCATATTTTTATAAAAAATAAAATAGCCGAAAATTTTTTATTAAAATTGTTGCATAACATATTTAGGGGAATCACAAGACATGTTTACTTCGGAAAATCTTAAGCTTAACATTTTTGTTTAATGTAAAAAAAACGGTTTTAAAAAATGTAAAATAACGCTTTTAGAGGATTTCTAACTACACCGAAATGTTTTAAATCTGATAAAAAAATATATATATTTAATTAGCCCCCCTAAAACCATTTTAACCGTTATTTTACATAAAAATATGTTAAGCTAAAGATTTTACGACGGTTAACACGTCTTGTAATTCCCCCCCTTACTGTAAAAAATTCTCTGTGCCAATACTTTTTGCCGGCAGTGTATATATTTTTCATATTATGAACAAATAAGTTTTGCTCATTTATTTACACACACATATGTATGTATGTACATATTGCCAGAGCGTTTCCACCCTCCTGACGCTTATAGATATACATACATAAATATTGTAGTTATTGCTTATGTATGTATTTGCATATTTTGATTAACATTATAATAGTTTTGTCTTTTTTTATTTGTCTGTACAGTCTTAATAGCTAAAAGTTTGGGAGCAGAACTACATTTACGAATTTTTGTAATTATAGAAACTGAAAACTCCATAAAAGTTATTAAACAAAACAATACGCAAGTATGTACATACATGCATACATATGTATGTAATAGGATAACGAAGTTTTCTCATGTAACAATAGAAAATGCAGTGGATCCTCGATATATCGTAGTTACATCTACAGAGGTAAATTTTTTGTTGATTTTCAAGAATTCTATACCATTTCTAGGAAAAAGTGTTTCCCCATATAAAATACGTGGAAAACTTTATGCGCCTTGAGTCAGTTCTAAATATCATTTTTTTTAACAAAAAATTACGGACATTTTTCCATTTAAAAAATTCTAGGGAGAGAGAGCTTAACATTTGGTCATATATATGAATAAAAATTGCGCAATTATTTTTTCTTAAAATTTCATACCTTTAAATCAATTTTATTCGAATATAAATCGAGTAAAAGGACTGACATTTTAAGAAAAAGCACTTTTGCACCCCCCTAATGCATAGTCACCATAGGAAAAGTCCATTAGGCCACGAACCCCTACACCCATTCACCAGATTTGGCCCCTAGCGACTATTTCCTGCTACCAAACCCAAAGAAATAACTGAGTAGTATGAGATTTTGGTCGAATGAGTCAAACGCACTAAAACAAACGCATATTTTGATGACCTTGAAAAATCCATTATTTTGAAGGTATAAAGAACTTGGAAAATAGCTAGACCAAATGTATGCTAAAAGGAGACTATGCTGGGGTATAAAACGGTTTTTTGCGTTTTTTCAAAAAGTTAATGACTTAACTAAATACCCCCAAGCTCGCGATTTTTTTTTAATGTCTTTGATGGTATATCATTGTTCGAAAAATTAATGTATATTTTATTCTTCGGAATTGTTCCGTCGCCGTATTTCTGAATAGGTATTTTGTTTTCTCAATTTTAGAGATTTTTAGTGCTAATTAATTTTTTTTTCGGGGTTTCGGAAAATTTTTTCAAAGCTTTTAGGGGTGCTGCAAATGTTTTTAAAATTTTCGACAACTTCTTTGAAATTTATCGAATATTTTTGGGGTCCTCATTCCTTTCTTTTCCGGAAAGTATTTTTGTCCAACCGCCCTTCTCTCCACCCGCTCATTGCAAGACAACTTCACTTCGAAGCAAAATGTCTTCCGGTGCAGACCTCTAGTACCTACGCATGTGGGATAAGGATTCATTTTAAGTTAGTTGTTGCAAAAACTATAATAATTTTTGGAATTTTTTTATTTTTTTTACTTTTTATGTTAAAGTGTTTCCTATATGGTAAGAATTACTATTTTAAGTGGTCATCTTTTGAATGAAAACTTTTCCTTTATTGCGCTTTTGAATGTCAGTGCAGTTTTAAAGTGTTTTTTTTTTCTTTTTTCCGTTCTCAATACAGTAGCAATTTTCCTCTACCAGCCAATAAACAAACAACAATTCATTTTTGGCATTAAGTTAAACAAAAATCTTACTGTATGTGTGTTTGTATTAAACGGACGTCACTCAAAGTTAAACTTGAAATTATATTCCCCATGGCCTTGAGACACAGCCAGACATGCAAAATTATTTGTTTACAGAAATAAATCATAGAAATATTTCACTTTTTGTCGGATGTCTGTCAAGCTATGTTGACTTAAATTTAGAACTTTCGTTTTCAAGTAAACGTGTACATGTATTTAATGCAGGGTGTATGTGCATTAAAAATTAAAAAAAAAATATCGAAATTGCAAAAAATCACCTTAAAAAAATTCTAATGGTGGTCGTGCCATAGCTTCCGGTGGAGAAGCTCCGAAATAAAATGCTGCATGCAGTCATGAAAATGCTCCTCAAAAAGCAATTCACCGGCGAAAAGTGATAAAAGAAATGAATCCCCTATTTTTTTTTGGTACACTTGTAGGCTGGTCTGATCTATTATTTAATGGTGCAAATAAAACACTTATTCCACCTTCGTTGCCCAACGTTTCGCTGAAATTTCCAGGATCATCAGGGGCGACTATGTTTATTTTTATACCCGAGCGCACTTGTGCACAAGGGTATATTAATTTTGTTCACATAACGGTCGTTTGTAACAGCCAAAACGAATCGAGATAGATATAGACATATGTATACATAAATGATCAGGATGAAAAAAAGAAATCGATTAAGCCATGTCTGTCTGTCCGTCCGTCTGTCCGTCTGTCCGTGTACACGATAACTCGAGCAAAAATTGAGATATCTCAACGAAATTTGGTATGTAGGTTTCCCTTAATCCAAGGTAGGTTGGTATTGAAAATGGGCGAAATCGGACTTTAACCACGCCCACTTCCCATATAACGGTAATTTCCAGAAATACGAAAACTGCGATATTTTAGTAACTACTGAAGATAATTCACTCAAAATTGATATTTACAATAATTTTTAGACGAAAAATAAGAATATTATAAATTTTTGCAATATGGGCGTAGCCACGCCCACTTATGGTTACATGTGTATATCTTGGTAACCGCTGCACCAATTTCTTCTAAACTTGGCACAATTGTTGGCCTTCGCACAACATACCAAATGGCCGAAAATTTTAAAAATCGCTCAATAACCACGCCTACTTCCCATATAACGGTAATTTTCAGAAATACGAAAACTGCGATATTTTAGTAACTACTGGAGATTATTCACTTAAAATTGATATTTATAATAAGTTTTAGACGAAAAATAAGAATATTATAAATTTTTGGAAAATGGGCGTAGCCACGCCCACTTATGGTTACATGTGTATATCTTGGTAACCGATGCACCAATTTCTTCCAAACTTGGCACAGTTGTTGGCCTTGGTACAGCATAAAAAACCGCCGAAACTTTTTAAAATCGGACAATAACCACGCCCACATCCCATATAACGGTAATTTAGAGAAATACAAAATCTTCGATAAATAATTAAATATTGAAGCTAATTTATTCAAAATTGATGCTTGCAACAATTCTTTACCAAGAAATACGTTTATGGTAAAATTTTGGAAAATGGGCGTGGCACCGCCCACTTATGATCACATATAAGTATATCGGTAACCGTTCTACCAATTTGTACCAAACTCGGTATGGTTATTGTACTTGCCACGTGTAAGCAAAGCGTTGAAAATTATTGAAATCGGACTAAAATAACGGCCGATTCTCATATAACGGTATAATTTAAGAAATGCTTTAAACTTCAATATTTCGAAATTGAAGGACGCTAATTAACCCAAAATTCATACACCTCGGCTTACCAACTAGCGGAAGGTTTCGGAAGGGTGAAAAAACATATATTTAATACTTGCGCCGGGTATTTAATGTTCGGCTCCGCCCGAACTTAGACTTTCTTACTTGTTTGCTTTAGAGTGTTTGGGTGAATTCCTTTCCGCCATGCAATTTATCAGTCTAAAAGTTAACTCTACCCCTAAAAATTTTTCTTCCTTTCAAGCCAAACTACAAAGGTGCTAAAACACCTCAAATCCAGCTTTCACATTTGTAAACAGTTTTTCTCTTCCAAAAGTGTTTTGATCAGCCCGAACCCGAAACCCTTCTGCCTCCTAAGTATACCACTAAGCACTTTCATGCATTTAACCTATAATGTCTCTACTCATAATCAATCCTGTCAATGCATTTAATTTATGCCACACAATCTGTTCGAAACATTGTTGCATCGCATACACCTCGGTTTGCCAATTTCCATGCTTGAATCGACCCTGGGCGGATATGCAAACAACACGTGCTTGTGGCCGTAAGCGTGCTTAGCGTTGTTATCTATGCATGTATGCGTGCTGTTGTCATAACACATATGTACATAGTATGCTAGACTTTACCTATGATAACGCATTTTCGGCTATGCGTTTCCTCGCAGGCAGTTACAAGAATACAACACAATAACGGGGGGGCGTTGTACAGCAGAAATTTGAAAGCAATATCTCCTTCTTCATTTGCATGTTCCATCGATAAATTTACTTTTCGCGTGCACAAATTTTCGCTTCTCTTATACATATCTAATAGCATCAACATTTTGCGTATCTAAATCATTTAGTGTGCGGTAAATCGAGCATGTGCAGCTTGATTCGTAGGAATAATTAGCTCGAAAACTTGATTATCGTATTTTTAGTTAAATGCATGGCACTGACGCCTCGATAATCAGAAACATGACTGCTTTACAAGTTTTGACAATTTATATTTTCTTTGTCAATTTTAATTTATTTTTAAACAAAAAAACCGTAAGTGCGCCTGGGCCTCCCTAGAGAAGCACAACTTACTTTACATATCTAGTTGGTCTCATAACCAATTTACATATGTATGTACATATGCATATGCTTAAGGTTTTTTACGTCTTTTTTCTTTTATTTTTATTTTTAATTCGATAAAAATATCGACAACGAAATCAATGAAAATATCGTTCACGAAATCAATCAAAATATCTAACAAAATCTATTCAAATATCGATAATAAAGTCGACAAAAAATATCGATAAAAATATCGATAACAAAATCTATACAAATATCGATAACAAAGTCGACAAAAAGTATCGATAACAAATATTGATATCAAAATCGATTTAAAATATCGATAACAAATTCAATAAAAAATATCGTTAGCAAAATCAACAAAAATATCGGTACCAGCGTCGAGAAAAAACATCGATAACAAAATCGACAAAAATATCGATAACAAAATCGACAAAAGTATCGACATCTAACAAGAAAAAAAATTGTTTATCAATAACAAAGTTATCAATTATAATATCGATAAGTCCCGAGAATCCCAAAAATCCCGAAATAGCTCCCAGGTTAAGTCTCTGTGTATTTCTACCTTTGCCTTTATCCTTTTCTTCATCTATGTATGTACGTATGTACTCACCTTTACTTTCATTCTTGTATTGGTCTTTATCTAAGTCTTATTCTATAACCTTTTTTGTCCCAATCATTTCCGTATGCAATTTCCGTTGAATTTTCCAATTTACTCCCAACCAACTAACTGCCGCTAAAGAAGTTTCACTTATATATGTAGGTTATACTTAGCAAGGCGTCATAAAACCAGTTTTTACAAAAATGTAAATTTTATTGCGGACACCGGTAGAATACCCATCCCGGGAATAAAGGTAAAAAAATTATGATTTTATTATCGATTTCCGCAGAACATCCCTTCCTTAACAACATTTGTTTCGCGACTTTTTTTAGAATCGAAGAATCTTCTGGAAATGGGCGTTGCAATTTTGGGACCAAAGTTAAATTAAAAAAAAAAATAGATTATTTTATTTTTATTTTTTTATTTTTTGGTATTTTATGGACTTACATATACTACATTCAACACTTTTATTGAGCTTGAGGCTGTTTCTAATGAAAAAATGTAGTGGATTTTATTTATTTATATTTTCCATTATTCCAAATTTTTCTTATTTAAAAAAAAAAAAAACAAATAGTACATTCAACAGCAAAAACCACAAGAATCAAAGAAACAAATTCTCAAAAATCAACGGTAATTTTTAACGACTAAAAACTTGCACATTATTACGCTAAAATTTAATGGGCTACAAAACTGCATGCTCAAAATTTAATCTAGGAAATCGAATTGAAAAATTTTAAATTTCTATGAAAATTGTTTACATTTTCCCGAGTTAACTATATTATAAAAAACAATACGAAAAATGTTAGTATGTAAAATATAAATACATAAAATCGTCAAAATGTTGGGACAGCTTAGTAAATCTTAGAGTACTTTGGAAATATTTTTCTCCCTCCTGACGATTTCCAATGGTATGACAATTAGTGGCAGTTATGTACATTTATACTAAAAGTACATTTGTTCTTACATATACATACATATATATGTAAGTCCTAATCTGCTTTCCATTTGCCCCACCCTGAACGACATTTAATTTTCGTCTACAAAACTCCGCCACGTGGAGCATCAATTAATTAGAAAGCACAACGGAATCACACAAAAATCGAAACGCACTTGCATGCTGGCCATAAATTATACCATTTGCTATATATATGTACATATGTATGTATATCCATTTTAAGCTGATGCTGTGCTACTACTACTGCCAATAACATTCCGATGGAGTAGAAAAGAATAGCGAAAGCCAAAGTACATTAAATCATTTGGCATTTAAGTATGTATGTATGTAAATATATTTACTGCCGCTGCTGTACATCTACTCGTTTAAGGGTCAGCAATTATAGAAAGTAGTTGAATAGCAGCGAAAAGTCAAGGCTCCACAAATGCAAAGCCAGCGAATTTCAACATAAATGGCTTCGAAAAAAATACATATATTTAGGAAATGTGAACAACTAAAATCACTGCATAAGAGCAAATAAATATTTGCTCAATTTCGCCCACAAGAGAGAAATCTCATCAATCACGAATGGAGGAACGCAGTTGGTTTGTTAGAAGTTATGCTTGCAATTTACTTAAATTCGATTTATTCTACTAGAGTTACAGTAGTAGCCAAAATTAAAAGTATCTAGTGTTGTTCAACTTTTATTTGGAGAAAGTTTGGTTTATAGGGTGGTACAATTTCTAGTACAACCACATTTGTGGGTTGTTTTTACATTTAAGTTATAATCTTTGCATAAGAAAGCTAAAACTTAGCGAACAAGGTGCGCGAAGCCTTTGTAGTGGCTAAAGTAAAAGAAAAGTTTTTCGGTTGATTTTGCTTTCAATTAAGAGTCATCGGCACTATCCTTCATTTTCACTTGCTAATAACGTAGCATTAATCGGAATGAATCGTCCAATATTTCTCAATTTTAAACAAGTTTGGTTGGCAGAGAATCTACAGAAATTACAGCCCACTTCTGTAGTAGAATCCCTGAGCGGTTATGTAACTCCAGCCTTCATAAATTATGGCGTTTTATTGCAGCAATATGCGCCCAAAGAAGCAGATATAAACTTCCCGAAATTTGCGTATACCTTTCTCTTAAATTTATTCTTGATTGTAAGAAATCAAGCTGATGCAAGGATTGTTATATTCCGGACTAAATACAAATATTGGAAGGATGAAACTACCAAATATATAGCTTAGCAAAACATCGAGCTTAGGCAAAACGAATGAGACCTGTCTCTGACATTAAACTTGGGAAGTAACATCAGCCTGCCTAATAAAAACTAAAAGTTCCTTTTTTATACAATGAATTTAACTGTTTTGGTCTTACTAGTCTGACTAGCGCCGGACAATCGCACAGAATGTGATCCCACGCCATTTCGTTTTAAAGACAAATGCGAAATTTTTTCTCCGTGGTCAGGCCAAACCGATGCATGTGAAAGCCAGCTACCCAGCGAGCAACCTGATGTTGATTCTATTTAAAAGATTTATGTTTTTTTCTAGCGATGAGTTGGCTGGATGGCCTGGCCTGTCTAAGATGGATGCCGCAGTCTTCGGGTTTACATAACAATGTTACTGAATTTCTCGCTGTCGAAGGTTGAAAAGGATCAAAAATCCCTTGGATGGGCTTGGAGGTAACCATACCTAAACGCTGCTTGGATGTCTGAAAAGATAAGTGTGAAATGTTCTTCAGACGCCTCTTCAACTCTTAATCTGGCATCTCGAGCTGAAAGACTATATGCCAGCTAATCATTGCAATAGAAAGTCTAGTGCCGATCTGTGTCTTAATCCGACTGCGTAGCTATGCGCATATCTGCAATCAACTTGGGGGATCCATTTGTCCTGAGCAGAGCTGTGTAATATTTTTCCGCCAATATTGTATAAAAATACGGTTCATTCAAGAACAAAAAACATAAAAATATAATTCCTTTGTGCAAAACTCGTGGAAATTCAGCAAATTTTCATCCAGATTTTCAACTTTTGAATCAGATTTTTTAGAATTCAAATCAAACCTTAAAATATAGTTCATTCTATAACAAAGACCATACAAATCAACATTTCAAACTTTGTGTAAAAATTATAAAAACGTCGAATTTTCACAAAACTTTTACACTTTTTTTTAATGAATTTTTGGAATTTGCGGTGTTGTTCATTTTATTCTATACTTTCCGTCAACAAAAAAAAATGCCAAAAATCAACGGTATTTTGCAGCTGCATGAAACTCGCACTTATTATTATTATACTAAAATTGCATGGGCTACAAAACTGCATACGCAAAAATTTTCCGAAAATTCTTTAAAAAAAAGTATTAAATTTTGGTGTAAAATTCGCTGAATTTTTATAATTTTTGCACAAAGTTTGAAGTGTGGGTATGTATGGTTTTTGTTATAGAATGAATATATAAATATATAAATATATGTTTATAAGAAAATAATTGTAATTAAATAATGTGAAAATAAATGGTCAAAAGTTGTCTTAAAATTATGCAACTGAGAGTAGTTAAAAAGGCGCTCGAAAATCGTCCACCCTTTATAAGCAAAATCCTCCTCAATCTGCAATAAATATATACATACCACAAACACACACACACACACCCACACCCACCCCATGCTGCCCAACGGCTAACGTATCTATCGATTTGTTTACATTTGGTATGCGCTTGTTTGCCAACGGTAGGCAAATTTCCAATTCAAAATCGTAAATTCATAGTGTAAATGTTGTAAAATTTGTTCGGCTCCATAAAATCAAAGGCAAACAACATAGCGATGCGGTGATTGAACGCGGTCAAAAATGTGCGGAGCGACCTTCACCTCACTCTCACTCTTTTTATGTATGTTGTGTGTTGCACATTTTGCGCTTGTAAATACTTACTAGGTACATACATACATACATACATACGAGGATATTTACTTTACATGCATGCGAATGTAAATTTGTGTATTCGCTTGTGTGCGGTAATATTTTAATGAACTTCACCTTCATAAATCTGAATGTGAATGCCGCAGAAAAACAGAGACAAATGAAAAATAACAAATAACGAAATTGTTTTAGTTTTCTTCAAATTCTTCGCATTTGTCTTTAAATTTATGCGTTTGCATGTATGTGTAGCTATGTCAACGTTTGCGCTCGTGAATACATCAGACATATATTTATATACATTAGATCGTATCCGCAAAAAAAAAATGTTCGCCGTACACCCCTGAGTCTCAAATATTTTTGCAAGACAGTTTCGAAAAAAATTATTTTTTTTTTTTTTGCTGAACGCAGGGGTCACGCTTTTACATTTTTCGTTATATCTTCGGCATTTACAATCAGATCTTAAGGAGGACACATTTTTTTATTTTCTGAAAGTCTATTGACGTGGATCTGTCCAGTGCCTTACCCACCAGATCTCAGTTCTTATTGCCCTCCTAAGAAGCATCCTCATGTCAGTAAAATAAAGCTCACCAAAAAGCATTCAACTTTTGCTAATTAAATAATTTGTTTCTTTTCGAGTAGAACTATTCGAAAAAAACATGCATTGCCGAGTGTCGGTACCACCGAAAAATGCAAATAGTCTACCCCTAGGTTTGGCCAAGAAAAAAAATCAAAATTTGCTTGCCAAAATACTTTTCACTCAGCGTCGTAAGGCGAACTTTTGTTTGTTTACTTGTAAGGTGGTACGGCCTAATGTGCACACATTTGTATATATCCGCATGTTCGAATGCTTTACTCATATGTTGCGAAGCGTTGGCTAAAAATACAAATTTTGAAATTTCACAAAATATTTATACGAATTTTTTCGCTCGCATGTATGTAACTACTACAACACATACACTCAAGTGCATTCCTACCACTACAATGCATACATATGTACATATACAAACCATGTGAGAGATCCCATGAGACACGAGGGTACACATGCATAGTAGCTCCCCCCAACTTTTTCACTGACTGGACGACTGCGCCGCTGACTCACTGCACCGTTTTTACGCGCTCATACGCCGCTTTGGCCATTCATGCAAATTATTTCGGCTCACTGGTGGCACTGACACTGTGGTGTAGTCAACTTATGTATCTATGTAGCTGGCGCAGCCAACAAGTGCGTGTGACGTCACTTGCTGGCATGCCACATTCTTGCTTTATTTTCAATTATGACTAAAGCATATTTGCAACATTCATCTTTGTCTATTCTTGCTTTCATGACTGACTCGCAAAATTGTGAGATGAAATTGTTTTTAATGTGCATTTTCGCTCTGTAAAATATTTTTGTGATTTTTTTTTGTCTTAATATAGACATTCTTTCGCGACGTTGAAAAACATGAGTCGCTAAATAATAATTCATTGCATTGTCGCACCCCAGAGGGGGGTTTGTGTTCTTCTGAAACTCAATTCAGCGCGGTATTTAAGTAATTTATCCCCGCGCAAAGTATTTAGAAAGTAGTTAGATGTGTGTAAAGATTTGCTTCTTACATTTAAGAACTGCCCTAATGTACGAGAAGTTTTCGAAAATGCAGATAGTCGCGTTTAAATTCTCAATGCGATGCGCTTTGCTGGCTATAATGTACTCGTGTCTTGCACGTTTTTTTTTTTATAATTATTTTACTGTATGTTTTTTTTATTTAATGAATTTGTTTTAAGACTAAAAGTTTTTGCTGCAAGACGAGAGTTTTTGCAAATGTTTACTGAAATTGCAATAATTTTTTAAACGGGTGAAAAGTTTGAAATCCATATTGTAATATTTCGTTAATTTGAATTTAATGTTTAAACAGGTGGCAACCCTCATCAAAATATTTTCGAAATAAAGCTGTTTTTCAAACTGTTCCTTTTGACAGCCACATTGCAATATTTTATTAAGGTTGCTGATTAAATTTATTCATACTACATATTAAGCAGGTGGCCATCCATTTTAAAAATATTTTCAAAACAAAGCCTTCTTCTTTTGTTTAACTTTACATCATTTTATAGTGTTTCATTTAACTTATTTGCTAACTTGCATGTTAATTTTAAACAGGTGGCAACCCCTTTAATAATATTTTGAAAACAAAGCTTTCTTATGCGTCTATTGATTGGAGAAATAAAATTTTCCTTTTTTTACCTTTATTTAAAAAACGAAGTTTCCTTAAATCTCCTTCGTTTCTTATTAAACAAATTGAATTTGCCTTTTTAAAGAGGTGGCATCTCTTAAAAATTTTTAAGTGATAAAATTTTTTAAATATCGTTCGTTTGCCATCCGTATTTAAAACTTCATTTTACTTATAATTCAAAATATAATTTAACTTTTTAAGCAGGTGGCATCTCTCACCCAAGAATAAGCTTTATGTTAATGCAGATCGTAATCTATCTGTATGCCAAATTTTATCCAAAGAAACACATTTAATATACATATGCATTTGTAGTATTTTATTTAACTTGTCAATTAAAGTGATTATAAATTACTCAGCCCCTTTAAAAATGGTTTTGAAATAAAACTTTCTTAAACCTCTCGTTTGATACGCGTATTAAAAACATTTCGTTAAACTTATTAAATAAGTGATTTTTAGTTTTTAAACAGGTGGCAACTCTTAAAAGATATTTTCGAAATAAAACGTTTTTCATCCCCTTTTATTTGACGCTATGTAATTGATTTTAGCTTTTGGAAAAGGTGGCAACTCTCTTAAAAAAAATACGTGTTTTCTAATTTTTTGTGTTAGACTGCTTTTACACAGTTCAAGTATTGAATTCAATTCTGCTCGCATGTGGAAGAAAGGGGGTGAGAAGAAAAGGGACGAGTACACATGCGTCTGTACCGTCAAGTCGTTTCAACTTTCTTGCTTTGCTTTTGGCATTTTCGTTGTTTCCCATTTAAAGAACCAAAAACTTGAATTCAACAGAATTGAAACGTGTAAAAGCAAATAGAAAACACAAAAGAGAATGAGCAAGAATTGCTTTCAAGTACTTGAATCATGTAAATCGGGTGTTACTGAACGACTTCAAACCCGGAGGAGGTTACCCATTCGTAGGTATATTTTTGGTTATTTATTATACTCTGGAACACATGAACCGTTTTTGATAATCCTTTTTTTATCAGAAAGGTGGAACCTCAAGTGTGGTCCATACAAATTTGGAGCAGCTCCGATCATTCGATCACAGAGAAAGTACGGTACTACTTAATTTTTGTTTTTCAATTCTATATTAACTTTTTCTCGGTTATATTCTTATTTGCGTCACAGAAAGTGTCATCTCAATCAAATGACAAGATCATCAAATTAAAGAAAATATTTTAAGATTTTTTTTTCTGCACAAAACTCGATTCACACAAAACATCTACCAAAGTGTTGAATGAAATATTTTAGCAATTAAATTAAATTCACTACCTTATTGCTGCATATGCGCAATGATTTGTGGTGACATTTTGTCGCCCAAATACCTAATGCGCACAAAAATACTTACATATGTGCATACATTTTTCTATAAAAATGTTATTTTGACTCAGTGCGATGTTTTGACCAGTCTTAGCTATCTTTCTTTTGTTTTTTAATGTTTATGTTTTTTTTTTTTTTATAAAAGTCTTGCTAGTCATGCAAAAACACAATATAAATTAAATTCTGCAAAGTTTCACCAAAATTTCAAACTTTTTAATCAGAATCTTTAGAAACAATTTTGATGCGCAGTTTTGTACCACATTAAATTGTAGTATTTATAATGAAGTGCAAGTTTCAAGTTGGTAATTTATTTATTTTTTTGCTGGCAGTGGCTTCCATATAAAAGAAAAAAAAAACGCAATAACAACTGTCAATATGAATCGCAGCGGCACCATATATAGCAAAGGAACGAAGCTGCTGGCGCGCAGTGATATTCGGTCGCCATTTACAAAAATCCAAAAAAAAAAAGTATCGATTCTGGGGAAGATTTTTTTTTTTATTAATTTTTTTTTACCGATTTTGTGTAAAATATACCTAAACAGGATTATATTATATCTAATTCAGTAGCATTTTTATTTAAACCCATAATATAAGAATACTACATGGATTTAATAAATATTTTTCACATAAAACACATTTCTTTTAATTTCAGGCGCCATGTTTCATCGGCCTCTTTATTTTTTGTTATCTTAATTTCCCAAGTAGGTTTCAAAATGTATCTGCCCTTCAAATAAATTTTTTTCAGAACAAAATTTGTGTTGAAAGGGGAGATAAATTTTAAAACTTAAGTACGTGGGAAAACTGTTGATGTAACAATCTTTCCAATAAATACTTTTTTTTATTTTACTGCCCTGCTTTCTTTCTTGCTGAACGGGATGACATTCAAAAATCTCCTAAAAACTCTTTGTACAGACTTTCTCAGATGAAAAAAAAATTTACATACATTAGGGCGGGTACATTTTTTATAAATTTTTTTTTACTGTGCGCGTATAGCATTGCAGAATTCTACTTGTAATTCCAAGCAAATTTTCAGAAGAAACCATGAATCTAAAATCAATTTGCAGTTTGCCAAATTGCGAGAACACGTTTCGAAGAAAATATGAAATTTTTCACTGTTGTACCCTTTGGTGGAAGTTTTCAGAAAAAGATAAGTGCAGAAATGGATTTCTCATACCATAAGAGCCCTTATAGCATCATTTTATTCAAAATTTTAGCACTTCTTTACGACACTACAGCAAAATGCCAAGAAACCAATTTTAGCAATTTGGTAAACTCTAAATTGATTTTAGACTAATGGTTTCTTCTGCAAATTTGCTAATAATTACACGTAGAAATAATCTCCTATACAATTTGACCCGCCTTAATTTATAAACCTAGATACGTATTGTAGATGACCCGGTGCTAAACTTTTTTCTCTTATTCATAAATGTCCTATTTGTTGCTTATGATCTTTTCGTTTGTTTTAAGATAATAAGTGGCAGCCCTAACCACTGTCATCCGCTATCGGCATCGTTTTTAGAAATAATGTCCATCATTTAGCTTCGTAGTTTTTTCGGCTACATTAAAATAAAGTGACAAAAAATTAAGCCAAATTTTTTTGCGCTTTCCGTCAATTAAGTACAAGTTATTTCGCTTTTATAAGATGCGAGTTGGCCAAGTTATGTTTAATTAATTAGAAGTGGGTGGGAATTGATTTGTGTAGCAAATAAGGAAACATGTGTTCCGATGGAGCGTTAGAATAGCCATAATATTCCACATTTATTAAGTGTGCTTGGGGCGTAGGATGTTACCGGATTTTCAACAAAAACAGCCTCTTATATAAACTAGCTAACGTAAGCTCTGTGACAAAAGTGTGTAATGCATATGTATCTATGTGGAAAAATTTGCTACAAAAATGCCTAGAACAGATGTATGTACATAAATATTTTTGTATTCACAGTTTATCGCCCCTTTTACTTTTCTGCCATTTTACATCAACGTACATATGTACATATATATGTACTTTTTTACACCTAACTATTTTTTCACATTTACGCACTCTCGCCCACTGTATTTTGTTTTTATGTTGTTTATTTTTTTTTTTTGTTTATTTTGTTTTTATTAAATTCAATGTAACCCTACGCACTACCGAAAATTGTTCTGTATGTATGTACATATATATTCGTGTAGTATGTAGAGACGTGTAAAACCAACAGCAAAGGAAAATATAAATATAAATATAAAAGCCTACATGCAGGCGCGTTAACGTGTGGAGCGTAAATCATTTTGAAAGCAGTTAAAACCCTTTTCTGTAGAGGTGTTGAAAGCCACCATAAAACAAACAAACAAAAAACTTTAATCCGTATGGCAAACATTTACCAAAAACAGCATACAAATAAATAATAAATGGAAATAAAAATAGAGGACACTATTTGATTACGGCTGGCCTTTTAGTTGTGACAAGTAAATATATGCGCTTACTGGTCAATTAAAAGATAGTTCATTGTTGTGTTTTAATACTGTGTTGCTGATTTAATTAAAAGTCACCACAGGAACACTTTGTGATTTTCACGAGACTCACTAAATAAGTCTATGTATTTTGCTACTGGATTGTCATTTGAGTCGATCTGGCAACAGGCTCTGACTTCCCTTCCCTGATTTGGAGATCGAAGAGCCTTTCAAACGTCCGCTATTTTCTGGATTTATGCATCAACTTTACTTAGATCCTCGTCAAGTTTAGCGGGTCCATGATTCAGTATTAAAAACCCGCTAGAAAATCCCACCAGAATAAGAATGACTACCTCCGTAGCTTGTGCAAGCATGATTTTTGTCATTCCACTCATTTCTGGAGATTAAAATCGGTGAAAACTGGAAAAAGTAAGTTTTTTCCACCTACAGAAACTCAATCAAAAGATCTTCATCGTGGGGCAGTGGAGTTTTTAAAGCAGCGGTCTCGATTTCCTCGACCTCACACCCTGAAATGAAATGTGTATTTGAACTTTTTATAATTTTGGCTGCGAGTGTCCTTTGGCGAGGTTCCTGCTCAGTTAGCTGACTCTTTCGTTGTCCTTATCTGTATATATCTATGAATTCATTTATCTGTCATTGATATTGTTATCGGTGTTATTATGGAAATGTTATCGGTATTATTCAAGATATTTTTATCGATAGAGTTATCGATATTTTATCGATATTAGTCAGAATATATTCAGCCTCATTGCGCAAATTAGGCTAAATTTTACGACTCAACAACATTGGCATTGTCTACTGTCGTGCTGAAATAAGTAAACGACGAAAATCGTCGAAAACTATACAGTGCTGCCAAGTTTTTCCGTTTTACACTAGTCGAGTGGAAATTTTAGGCAATGACGTGAAATTTTCGATACGATTCAACTCTCGAAAAAACGACTTCCATTCGACACGACACTCGCAATGAGGGTGATTTATCGCTAAAGTTATCGATATTTTGTCGATGTTATTCAGTATATATTTGCCGATGTTTTATCGATCTGCCGCATGTACGTATCTCCCAAAGTTTACACTACTGTAAAATGCAAATAAGGATTACATTAGACTAAAATTAAATGGGCTACAAAACTGCATACTCGAAAATTTTCTAGAAATTCTGAGTAAAAAGTTGAAAATTTTCATGAACATTGAACATTTGAATTTTTGTGAACTTTATATAAAGTGTGAAACTTTGATTTACCTATATATGGGTTATATTATAGAATGAACTATACTTTCATAAATGATTAACGCAAACAATTTTTTATAAAAATAATTGTGAATATTATATTAGAACAAAGTGTACACTTTCATTTGTCGCCTAGTGTATATGGTATTTATGATTTTATGAAAGGATAATTAATCTGCCTGCCTTAACATGAATCTACCAGGTAACACTTTTTTCAACATTTTTGCCAAAGTAAAATTTTACCCTTCTACTAACGAAAATATTTGTCATCAAAAAATTTAAATCAGAAATTATTTGTTTCTTAGCTGTCATGCTTTTTACTGTAATCTCTGAACTGTATTATGACCATTGACACTCACCTTTTTCTTTCGGTGTCTTAAATTTTGCTCAAAAGCATAATACAACTAAATTCACGCCAACATTTGTTAAGTCAATTTTCAACCCTTGCTTGCTGCAATACCTTATAACAAGTATTAATACTCTTGGGATTAAAAACAATTCTCCCAACAACAGCAACATACCATTTTTTCTATTAAAAATCCACTTTTTTTAGACCTTAAGAAAAAATGTCATAGGCGTCATAAAATATATATTTACTCTACCATAGTTCCTTAGTTCCGTCTGCAAAAAGGCAAGTACGGTGAATGACGTTTATTACATGACTATGTACATATAAAGCACCCACATCCGGGTAGACATATAATTTCCAGCTTATCTAAAAATACATGTGTACAATGAAAGCCTCTTTGTTATGTTCTGACATAACCTTACAATTTCACATACATGCATACATGCATACATTTGTATTAGTTGATTAAGTCACAGCATCAACGTCATTTCATGACATTTACACATAAAAGTCAACAAAAGTTTTTCGAGTGTATCCACGCATGCAATCACACTCATCTCACATGTGCATATGTATGTATCGCATTGCCTACCTCAAGGCGCATAACCCTACCATTGCCTGTTAACTAAGCATGTGTGTGTGTGGTTGTTGCTACACCTTTGTAGTGCGTTGATACACATAAATCCCATTTCGAATTGTCTGC
>NW_023462279.1:0-16218 GCF_013731165.1 Rhagoletis pomonella
GAAAATAAAGCTAAATAACACCAAGGTTACCTGTTTTTTAGATTTGCACTGGGATCTGAACGATATGATTGAGGCAACGAGCCACCAACAATTCCTGCAACTGCTGTGTACCCGGTTCATAGCCTTCCACCAATTAAACTACCACCTTTCGATGGGTAGTTTTTGCGCTGGTACCTCTTCAAGGATTTATTCACATCGATCGTTATCAAAAATCGAAACTTGTCAGATACGCAGCGCTTGCAGTATTTAAAGGACAGTCTCATTGGTGAAGCGAAAAACTCATTGGATAACATTGCTACAACAGACAGTAACTCCACTGTCGCCTGGTGCTTGCTAGAGCGCAAATTCGACAACAAACACATTATTATCAAAGCACATCTAACCGAAATTACAAATTTGCCACCATTGATTGACAGTGTCACCGCATCTTTACGTCACACCATGGTACTACGCGCTTTGTTAGATAGCGGAGCTGAAGCCACCTTTATCAGTGAATATGCAGTATCTCAGCTTAAACTAACGAAGTCGCCGCAGAGTATTCCATTAAATGGAGCTAACGGTCGGTGAAGCTCTCGCTACCTTCAACTAATTCCACTTTCGAAATGCGCTGCACTGCTCTAGTATTGCCACGCGTAGGAAACCCGAGTCCATCTGTGAACTGTAATCCGGAACAATTTAAGCCGTTTTGGGACCTTAAACTTGCCGATCCTAAATTCAACATATCAGGAGCTATCGACGTCATTCTGAGTGCTGGGGACTAAGCCACGATAATGCATCGCACAAAAAACGCAGTTAGGATGGGTTATTTTCGGCAGTCTACCAGAAACAGGTAACTTCTCAATGAAGGCTGCTTATGACTGCTACTGCACTTGACTGGAGCTAGATGAACTTCTTCGGCGATTCTGGGAGCTGGAAGAGGTAGCCGTGCAACAAAGCTTAACAAAAGATGAGATATTTTGCAACGAGTTCTTTGAATCTACTACGCAACGCACTGAGACAGGTCGGTATGTGGTCCGATTCCCGGTCAAAAATGAATCGGGCCTTTCTCAACTTTCATCAACACGTGAGGCTGCACTATCGTTATTAATTACCATGGAACGCCGCCTAAATCGAGATGTCACAGTACGCAAACTATATCACGACTTCATGTCCGAATATTACAACCTTGGTCATATGGAACTGGTTAAAGACGATAGTCTCAACGGACGTGTCAGCTACCTTCCACATCATAGCGTGCTAAAGGAGTCAAGCACTACGACCAAGTTGCGCGTTGTGTTCAACGCATGAAAGCGAAGTGGGTCTGGGTTGTCTTTGAACGACTGCCTCCACACAGGGCCAAAATTACAGAAGGACCTCGCTTCCGTCGTCTTAAACTGGCGCAAATACCGCATTGCCTTTACAGCCGACATCGAAGGGATGTACCGGAAAAATTTTCGTCCATCGAGAAGACGTCGACTTGCAACGAATTGTCTGGCGATTCGCCGATCGAGAGGCAACCACAACCTTTCGTTTATTAACGGTTACTTATGGAACCAATCGTGCGCCGTTCCTTGCTATGAAGGTTTTACAAACGCTTGCGAAAGACGAACAACAACAGTTTCCGCACGCCTGTTCCACACTATTGAACGAATTCTAAGTAGACGACGGTGCTGGAACCCTCGGTGAGGCCAATCAACTCAGAGGTGAACTACAACAACTTTTGCTATCTGGAGGTTTCAAACTCCGAAAATGGAACTCCAATTCTGCTGACATGCTGCGTGAAATTGATCCTGAAGATCGTGGGGATAAGGCCCCATAAGAGCTTAGCACTGAAACCGAGTCGAAGGCCTTAGGCATCGTTTGGATGACACGTGCCGACTGCTTCGGCTACAAAATCACGCTTAACCCTGCTGATCGATGAGTCACTAAGCGCCAATTGTTTTCAGACGTCGCGAAATTATTCGACCCGCGGGGCTTCTTAGCTCCAGTACTAATACGAGGAAAGATTTTATTCCAGCAATTATGGATGCTTGGGATCGGCTGGGATGAAGAGCTTCCTGAATCAAACCAAAACGAGTGGGAATTGCTTCGTGCCGAACTAGAGAGCTTGAGCAAACTCAGAGTTCCACGCTGGATACAAATGGCTAACAATGTCACCTCGTATGAATATCACGCATTCGCAGATGCATCTACACAAGCATATGCCGCGGTGGTGTACCTAAAGGGGGTTTCGGAGCTCGGCGCACATGTCACGTTACTTATAGCCAAAATTAAGGTGGCGCCACTCAAAAAGGTTACTATACCACGACTCGAGCTTTTTGCAGCACTGCTGGCTGCCCAACTCATCAAAAAGGTTCAAGGAGTTCTTTAGTTACAAACTGTCGACACGTTTTTCTGGTCGGATTCAACCACTGCGCTTGGATGGATTCGGTCAAACCCAGGCAAGCTTAAAGAATTCGTCGCTAATCGAATCAGTCAGATACACGAAATCGCATCCAGCGACACATCGAGGTATGTGCGCACAACCGGATTGTGCATCTAGGGGAATATCGCCAGGTCAGCTACTCAACCATGCGCTTTGGTGGACCGGGCCACCGCGGCTACAATCATCTGAAGACAGTTGGCCGCAGCTACGCCCACCGGTTCCTCATCTGCTTCCTGAAATGAAAACCATCAAGTTGCTAAACACGCAGACTGCAATGGCGGAGTCATCAATCCTCGAGAAGTATTCAGATCTTGGTAGGCTACTCGCTGTCACCGCCTGGAGCAAGCGCTTCATTTCCGCCAAACTTGGAAAAGCCCATGCTACATTGTCTGTGGAGTGAACGCTATGCCGCGCTAAAATCTTGGACAAGGCGAGTACAGCAAGAAGAGTTTGCTCTGGAACTGAAACAGTTGCGCGCGGGCAAGAGCATCGACACGAAGAGCAAGATGGTCACCCTGCACCCCCTACTCGATCCTGGGCGTATATTACGCGTCGGTGGGCGGCTCAAAAATGCAAACTTATCATTTAACGAGCGACACCCCATGATTTTACCCAAAAATAGTCACTTAACTTTATTACTATTCTGGGTGACAAACGGTCGTATAGCTGTGAAAAGTGCCATCAGGAAATGTCTGCCATGTTTTCGACAAACTTGTCAACCAATCACATAACTTATGGGTCAACTACCAAGCATTCGACGCAACGTCTCATTGCCATTCGTCCGTACCGGAATAGATTACGCAGGTCCGTTCCAAGTACGCACGACAAAGGGCAGAGGACATCATGCCTATAAGGGGTACATAGCTGTATTATTTGCCTCGCTACGAAAGCTTGCCATCTAGAGCTTGTGAGCGATATGACTACTGAGGCGATTATAGCTGCTCTAAATCGTTTTATTGCTACTCGAGGCCTTTGCACAGATGTCTACAGCAATAATGTTACCACATCCGTAGGTGCAAATGCACTTTTGGCCAGCGAACGAGAAGTTTTGAAAGCTCAACTTCAAGCAGCTGCGTCGTACACTTCTCGTCGGGAAATAAACTGGCATTTCATACCACCTGCCGCCCCTAACTTTGGGGGGATATGGGAGGCTGCAGTGAAAAGCATGAAGCTGCACCTAAAACGAGTAGTTGGACAAGCAACTTTAACTTTTGAGGAGCTGTACACCATACTAAAACAAATTGAAGCCTGCCTCAATTCCCGGCCGCTAACCGCGCTCACTGATGATCCCGACGATCTCACGGTGTTAACTCCGGGGCACTTCTTGGTCGGCAGATCTCTTACAACCAGCCCGGAAGGATATTCATTTAACGCTAATATGATACGTAAGTGAAAACAGCTTACGCAGATGTATCATGACTTCTGGGCACGATGGTCGAACGAAAATCTTCAACGACTCCAAGCCAGAACCAAGTGGCGCCAACAAAAACCCGACATCGAAGTTGGGCAGCTTGTTCTTATTCGAGACGAACGTTCACCCCCAACGCAGTGGCCTTTGGGGAGAATAATGGACACCCATGAAGGATCAGATGGCGTCGTAAGAGTGGTGACCGTCAAAACTAAATCTTCCACGCTCAAACGACCCGTCAACAAACTTTCTATCTTACCAGTCGATAAGCCACTAGCAGACGGTGGGCGGCCTGAGGCATTATAACTTCGTCCCCACGTAGGACGAGGTGGGCGGAATGTTCATGAAATCACCGCATATGGCAATCCTATTGGCAGCCAACTAGTTTGACGTTTTTCCTTTATTATTGCCCGTTGAAAACGAAACTCATGTAAGTAAAACACGAGACACTCGATTTTAATTTATTATTTATTTCCCTACTATGTAGGGCAGCCGTTCACTACAAGTGCGCACATAAAAAGTCCAAATACAAGGGCAGAACTTATTATTTAAATATTAAATCTAACTAATAGCTGTCCGTTGATTGTTGTTGTTGCTCGTTTTCAAACTGAAGCCGTAATGGGGTGTCAGCGCTTTTGATGGGAAATGGTTCGTGTTGGTCGTTATGCTACTGTTTGCGCTGCACCGAACTGACAAAGCGGATGCGCGTGCAGACTAGCGAGCGTCAGCACCTTTTCAGTGGAAGTAGCTTTTCGTTGATCGAGAGCCAATTTGTTGAGAAGTCAATTCGCTGAGAAGTCAATTGCTTACTGTTGATTTTGTTGTGACGAAATGGCAAGCGGATGCGCGTGTTGGCCAGCGGGGTGTCAGCACTTTATGGAAGGCTATCAACCTCTCGCTGGTGTTAACTCTCCCCTTCTAAAATCGGCCGTCCTCGGGCGCGCCATCGTTCTGTCCTGGGGCCTTGGTAATATTATTCTCTATCAAATTTATAACAATGCGTTTCTGCCGATTCTTCCTCCAGCGAAATATAGTCAGCGCTATGACCGCCGAGATAATCAATCCACTAAAGGAACTAAACATTATGATTGAGTTTATTTTAATTTTGTACCTTAGTGTTGCGATATGTCTTAAATTCCGTATGTCGACTTCGTCTAGATATGGTAGCGAACGCGTTGCAATGTGCTCGGTAAACTTAATATTCTGTGCCATGGGAGCCTTCGGAGTCAGTTGGTACTCATTCTTGTGGTTGATGTAACTACTGTCGTTAATGGTCACTTTGCTTTTGAATGTAATTAGGTATGTGCCATTTACTGTGATCATAGATTTGTCTTCATGTTGTATTTTCGCGTAGCGATTGTTAATTATAACGACACCATCGTCTACCATTTCTATGGGCGATATGTTGTGAGCGGATGTAGTCCTACACGTTGCTGTGTAGTTGTTTAGTAGCTGTTGTAAACATGGGTTTGTCGTGCTTTGAATTTCCTCGCAGAACGTCGATGCGACCGCTTTTTTGCATTTATCAACTAGCCTGTATTGCTTATTACATTTTGCTACTACATTAGTTTCTAATATTATAATCCTATTGTCGTGCACTACTGGATAGATTCTTGTTTAATTGCATACATTGTTAATTTTTGGATATTTTATTACAAAAACGACAATCTCGTTGTTTTGCAGTATCTCAAGCTTAGAATAATGATATCATTAATGCTAATGGCAAAGCCCTTTTCGGTCTTGATAAAAGTCTCGACTTCTTGGCTATCCAACAGGACAGGGTTTATAATATTAAGTTTCCCTAACGTGATGGAAAGAGCTATGTTATTTAGTTCGGCAATCGCGGCCCTATTTCTGCTACTGATAAGGTTAAATAAATTAGCCGTATCTATTTCTGCTTGTTTAGTGTGTGCTAACAGTTGGTTTATGGTTCTCGTTAGTTTATTGATCTGGATTTGCAACTCTGAATTTATTTTAATCTGCTGCTCATTTGCTTCTATAAGGCTTTCTTCTTTTTTGCTGACCTCGTGAAGATCATCGAAATTTGGATTCCTGCAATATACTTAAGGGCGTTGCCAATAAAGTTCAGACTACGAGAATGTCGGTGGTGAATTCTTAGTACTCCTAAAAGATTTGTAACTTGGTACGAGTCGAGTTGTAGCAGTTTATTTATGTGCGTATGTGGAAAAATCTCACCGTAGTTGTTTGTTTCTTCGACAATTTTTACGAATACGGTTAGGTTCGTTTGATGGGTTAGGTAGTCGTATCCCGTAAAGGTAGCAACCAGTCCGTCAGTTATCGGTATAAAATTAGAATATGAATAGTCTAGCAGCTCCACTGTGCCGCGGTAGAATATCAGTAACCTGGAAGGAAATATGTCACCTAAGATTACTTTTGTGAACACGTGTGTTACCAATCAATACAGTGGTCACTAAATCCTTTGCCACCGTTTTTTCCACATAAGCCTTGGAAAATTGATTACACTATGCGACAGTCAAAATCGGGATGGGATGAAACCAACGGGAAATGTTATATCGGTCAAAAACAAGTTATACGTGGCCCGGCGTTTCGCTGGGTCACGTCTAGGAAACGAGATATATCGATTTGAAGTTAGTAACTATCATATAGGGGAAATTGTCACCTTTGGTGGTCTTTTTTTTGACATAACTCGAGAACCACTAGTCCGATTTTGCTCAAACAAATTTAAAAAAATTAAAAATTACAATTCCTTTAATCTGTTAATATAACGTTTTTCTATATACTCAACAGTTATGCCGGTAAAAATAAATGTATGAAGAAAAAAAAATTATTTTTGCCTAAAAATTAAAATTTTTTTTTTTTAATTCATAAAAAATCCAAAACGGAAAAAAGTGTCACGTAAAGTCACATAACCTGTGAACAAAATGAGACATACATCATGAAAATCAATGTATGCGTTTCGCTTTTATTCAAAATTAAGTAAAGGTATGAATTTCAAAAATTTGCTCGAGATATGCTCAAAATTCCTTGGAAAAAACATTGATGACTTTTTTTATGGTTGTCAGAATTAAAAAAAAAGTAATAAACAAAAGGTTATTTGATTTTTATGATAGCGGTAACAGACTAAAAAACGGTCATAAATGTGCGTGGACAATTAAAAGGAAAAAAGGAAAGTGCACTTTTTTAATTATTTGGGTTTTTTCCGTTGGCTACCTGCATGATTTTTTTACACAAATTGCACCCACATTTATGAGTGGTCATGTTTTAGAACGTTTCGAAAAATTTAAAACGCACATGAATCAGGTATATAGCCACCCTTAAAAGATGCGCCAATTCATAAGTACCTCTCAGTAAAATATTGAAACTTACGTAGTATTTATAGGTTTTCATTAGGGCTGTGCGATTATTCGATTACTCGAGCAAGTTGGTTAATCAATTATTCGGTTAATCAATTACTCGAGTAATCATGATTTTGATTACTCAAAACGATGATTAATCGAGTTACTTGAAATATGATTACTCAAAAAAATAATTTTGCTCGTTAAAAGAGTTTACTTTGGAAAAAGCTTATTTTCTTTTACATTCTGTATATGAAAAAATTTTTCGTTTTAATTTTTGAAAACAAAAACGTTGTTTTCAAAGTGTCAAGGAACTTTAACTACTTTATACATATGTAAAGAGTTGAAATGTTGATTACTCATTTTACTCGAAATGTTGATTAATCATAAAGCAAATTACTCAAATATTTTTGTTTTTGGTTAATCAAAAATCTTGATTACTCGAGTAACTGAACTTTTGAGTAATCATTATTTCCAATTAATCGAATAATTGAGTTATTCACTTTATGATTAATTAAAATTTTGAGTAATCAATTAATCGCACAGCCCTAGTTTTCATTGATCGATTTTTCTCATTCAACAAGTGTCTCTGAACGCGTAAAGTACGATTTTTTTAAAGTGACGAAAAAGTAATAAAAGTATAAAACCGAAATTAGTGCAAATTGTCCAGAAAATATCAATTTATTTTTTTACGTTTGTGGCAAGAGAGCTTTTACAACAAATACTGCATTACTCGCTGAGCATGTGGAGCGCGCTTTTAAACTTTATTTTGATTCCGAAATAATTCGCGGCGTTTCGTGGGTCCCAGACAAAATTTGTAAAACGTGCTACAATGGTCTCAACATGTGGATCCAAGGGAAACGCAGTTCACTTCGTTTTGATGTACCAATGATTTGGACTGATCCAGGAGAGCACAATTCCGACAACTGTTACGCTTGCGCAAACAAAATATGTGGAGTAAATCGTAAAGGCCCTAAACGAAGAGTTTACATATCTGTTAAAAGTGCACAAATACCTCTACCGCATTCGGATGAAATACCAATTCCACCGCTTCCAAGTCCTGACAGAGAAACTTCTTTTTCTATTGAAACAATGGATCAATCGGATTTCACCTATAAACCAACACCAGAAGCCGGCCCATCGAACAAAATAATTCCAATATCACAAGCAAGAATGGAAAAGATTGTTGCAGAATTAAACCTTTCTCAATGTGAAGCAGAAAAACTTGCCCAGCTTTTGAAAGAAGGCAACAATTTGGAGCCTAATGTCAAAGTCACCGGATATCGAAGACGACAATTGCTATTCCAACGGTACTACACACTCAACGAAGGGAACACATTTGTTTACTGCCACGATATAAAGGAACTGATGGAGGCGATGGCCATTAATTATGTCGCAGCTGATTGGCGAATGTTCATCGATTCTTCGAAATCAAGCCTGAAAGTCGTTTTGCTACATAAATATAATAAAAAACCAAGCATTCCCATTGGCTACAGCACAGACATGAGCGAAACATACGATTCCATGAAAATAATTTTGGGTAAAGTTTGCTACACTGATCAAACATGTGTTTCTTGTGTCTTTGGGATACCCGATTTAAAGGAAACCAATACGAAATGCATGACTGGCTTGCTCGAGATCCAACGGAGAAAGGACACAACTGCGTAAATGATCCACCGGTGCCAATGGAGAACGTCGTCATGCCCCCTCTCCATATCAAACTGGGAATCGTAAAAAATTTCATCAAGGCCATTGTGAAGCAACCGAAAATTCTTGATTGTTTGAAAAATATTTTCCCACCAATCAGCGAAGCAAAATTGAAGGAAGGTGTTCTGAATGGGCCAGATATACGAAAGCTCATGAAATCAAAGGAATTTAAAGGTGCTTTAGACGGTAATGATTATTTTGCGGGCAGTGAAGAAAGTCATACGATATTTTTTGGGAAGTACGCGAGCACACAATTACCCCGCTCTTGTGACCAAGATGTTGCACTACTTCCAGAAAATTGGAGTGAATATGTCCCTCAAAATTCACTTCTTGCATCACCATCTCGAATACTTCAGCAAGCAGCTAGCCTCAGAGTCGGATGAACATGGCGAGCGCTTCCATCAAGTGGCAATGCCAATGGAAACGCGATATAAAGGCAAAAGGCTCGATTCGCTGGTGGCTGAAATTTGTTGGTGGTCGCAAAAGACGTACGATCCCGACAATGAAGATGAAGAAGAAGAATATACAATGGGAGTTTCCTCCGAGGGTATTAATAACAATTGATTTTTTCCAGATGAAGACAGATCCTCATCCGATACAGACTCTGAACAAGTGGGCGAACCACCACGCAAGAAAGAAAAGAGTGCAAACAAACGAAAATAAGTTTTGCGTTCATCGATTTTTATAACCTATGTATCTATGTAATAACCTAATAATTACCTGTAATAATTTTTAATTTTACGTGTTAATAATAAATAATATATAATAAATATTATCCAAATTCATTGAAACATAAAATCAAAATTCTTGTCAAAATGAGATACCTTCACTTAATCTTACTAATATTATAAATGTGAAAGTTTGTATGTTTGGATGTTTGGGAAATCATCACGCGGAAACGACTGAACGGATTTGCATGAAGTTTTGTACGCAGATAGCTTATGGGCCAGATTGGTTAATGAACTATTTTTTTAAGAGTTGCCACCTGTCAAAAAAGTTTAATTTATTTAATATGCGGGAACGACTGAATGGATTTGCATGAAAATTTGCACACAGATAGCACCTACAGTGGAAAATAGAATAATATTTGGAAAAGTTGCCACCTGTTAAAAAAGTTTAATGAAATTAATACGCGGAAACGACTGAACAGATTTGCATGAAATTTTGCCCACAGATAGCTTATGACCTACAGTGGAAAATAGGCTTATTTTTTGGAAGAGTTGCCACCTGTTAAAAAGTTAAATTAAATTAATACGCGGAAACGAATTTTGCACACAGATAGCTTATGACATAGGTTGGAAAGTAGGCTGCTTTTTTAAGAGTCGCCACCTGTTAGAAATGTTTAATTTAATTAATACGCGGAAATAAGTGAACTGATTTGCATGGAAGTTTTCACACAGATAGCTTATGAGCTAGGCTGGAAAATAGGCTAATTTTTTAAGAGTTACCACCTGCTAAAAAAGTTTAATTAAATTAATACGCGGAAAAGCAGCTAGCTTATGACCTACAGTGCAAAATGGGCAAATTTTTTGGAAGAGTTGCCACCTGTTAAAAAAGTTTTATTTACATTAATACGCGGAAACGACTGAACAGATTTGCATGACATTTCGCACAGAGATAGCTTATGACCTTTGTTGGAAACTAGGCTACTATTTTAAGAGTTTATGGTTTATGACCTGGATTGAAAAATAGGCTACTTCCTTAAACGGTTTTCCGATCAGAACGAAATTTAGTACACTTACTACGGATTTCGGAAGGATGGACTTAGACTGAAAGTAAGTCCGATAACTCAAGGCCCCTCCCATACAAATTGGAATTTTCATATTACATACATATCTCTGGAAGTGTTTGTGGGAGAGAACTGAAACTTGGTATAGTGATATGGATGTGAAAACAATGTTGGCATTAATCGATTTATGTTTTAATTAGTTAGTTAATTCGATTAAATTCAATCTGTTTACAGATTGATTTTATTTTCAATTGGATTAACGATTATTGTTTTAAATTAATTAAACATAATCGCAGCCAGCGATTAACGATTAAAAAATTGTTATCATTAATCGTACAGTTGATTACGACTAATTAATTTAAATCGTCAAACGCGATTCACATTTTAATCGTTAATTTTTAATCGTTAATCAGATTAAAAGTTTTCCAACACTGTGTGAAATCATGTTCATATTCACGGAGAAAAATGGACGTTTTTGGAAAAGAGGCGTAGCACCTCCCATACTGACTGAAAATTTCATATTGCATATGGGCATTCCCATGGTGGCGCACGTGACAGTCGTACGATTTCAATGTGATACAAAAAGGAATACCATTTGTTTTCTTTAACTTTTTTGGGCCATTGTATAGCACATAATTAGCTCTATATTTAACCGAAAAATGAAATCAATCGAACTGCTTGGTCATGAAATATAAGCATTTAAAGAGAGTGTCGTTACGTGACAAAAAATGGAAGTTGATTTTTTCTTTTCTTACAAAATCGCAAAACTCTGCGAATTGTGGATGGCTATTTTCATGAAACTTATTTTAATATGATTTGGAGCAATTCTAGTTGTTTTTAGAGTTTTTTGAATTAATGCAAATTGTTTCAATTCTCTTTTACAACCCCAAGTGTGAAACGTGACGTGACGTGGCGTCACTTGACATAAATTTCCATCGCTATATTTTTCTTAATGTTGCTTTTAAATGAATTTTCAACGCAAATAAAACATGTATCTTATGTAGAATATACTTTATATTTTGACTTCAGCGCCACTTCAGGGTCAATTTATTAGAAATCTATGATTTATTATATTTCAACCACATACGCCAAATTCGAACCAAATCGGACCATAAATACGGTTTTTCGAAATATCTCGACCTTGGCACCACCTAGGAAGACCATTTTATGCAAACATGATTCTACTTACATAGCCAGTATATATTTCAAAAAAATAGATTTTTCTATGCTGCATATCTCTGGAGGTGTTTATTGCAGAGGACTGGAACTTGGCACCGAGATGTGTATGCAAAATTAATTCCATACTCATGCGTTATTCGAAAAGGGTACAAATTTACTCTTTTATACTGCTTATCTCTAGAGGTGTTCATGGTAGAGTACTGGGACTTGGTGCTGGGGTATGTAAAATCAATTCTAAATTCATGGAAGAAGATTAGGGTTATAAGAAAAAGGGGCGTGGCACTACCAGTACAAATTTACTTTTTCTTGTCACATATCCCTGGAAGTGTTTGTGGAAGAATACTGGAACTTCGTATGGAGTTGTGTATACAAAATGTATCAATTGCTCATGGAAAAAATGTGAGTTATTAAAAGAGGAGGCATGTCGCCTCCCATACATACTAAAAACTTCTTAATACATATCCCTGGAAGGATAGAAAATCTCTCGAAGTATTTTAAATTTGTTATGGAGATTTATTTTATAAGTTCCATACTGACAGAATAAATTTCATTAAATGGAAAAGGGAGAGCCGGGCTCGGCCTTATAATCTAAAGCTCTCTTGAGGCATCTGCTACAGTAATGAGAAGTGATATTTTATTTTGAGCGGCCTAAGTACCTTTACTCGCTTAAAAAATAACGAGCAATAACGAAATGGGCACAGAAATAAAATCTAACACCATTAAATTATTTTTCATATTTATAAAAGCGCGGGGTGAAACCCGCGGGTATAAGCTAGTTGTGAATAAAAGCGAAACGCGTCCATCGATTTTCATGATCTATGTCTCATTTTGCTTAAAGGTTATATGACTTTGCGTGAAAGTAATACGACTTGCCTTTTTTCCGTTTTAGATTTTTTATGAATTTAAAAAATAAAAAAATTTAATATTTTAGGCAAAAAATATTTTTTTTCTTCATACATTTATTTTTACCGGCAAAACTGTTGATTATATAGAAAAACGTTATATTAACAGATTAAAGGAATTGTAATTTTTAATTTTTTTTAATTTGTTTGAGCAAAATCGGACTAGTGGTTCTCGAGTTATGTCAAAAAAAAGACCACCAAAGGTGACAATATCCCCTATATGATAGTTACTAACTTCAAATCGATATATCTCGATCCCTAGACGTGATCCAGCGAAACGCCGGGACACGTATAACTTCTTTTTTACTGATATAACTTTCCCCGGTAGTTTGAACCCTTCCCGATCACTGACCCCTACCATTTGTCTCACAGTGTTACCAATGCGTTTGTTAGTTTTGACAAAAACCCTATCACCAGGCTGGAATAATTTCGTTATTTTTTTTTTTCATTACATCTTCGGAGTTCTATGTCCTGCGCTTTATTGATTCGAGTCTTAATTTCTTCTTTCAGACTATCTGGAATCGAACTGATAACTTCTATTGGTTTTTGTTTCGTGACAGAATGGACTGATCTGTTGTATTTTACTGTAGCAAGCAAGACTATATCAGTGGTATCGCTTGTTCCTTGCGCTAATTTAATACAGCGCGCAATCTCCGTTAGAGTGCTGTGGAAACGCTCGATTTGTCCGTTAGAACTGCTATGGTATGGCGGTGTCGTGAATGTGTTTATCCCGAAATGATCCCTTAGAAGAGATTTGATTGTTTCGGAATTTGATGTCCCTTTGAAAAAATTTAAAGCTTGCATCATTGGTCCTTTCTCATCTATTATCGATCTAGAATTAATAGGTGAAACTATGGCAAATTTGGAAAATTCATCGATACAAGTTAGGAAGTGGCACCTATCTGTTGAATATATATTGAAATGCAGGATTTCACCGGGTTGTGCGATTATTGGCGTTTTACCTATTGTAGGGTTTGGGGGATGGCGTTGATACTAGGCTTCAAGACAGAGTTTGCAATTTGAAGCGATTTCTTTGGAACTTTTATAGATGTTTGGAAAAAAATAGTGCTTCAAAACCTGCAAGGTGTTTTCCCGTGCTGATCTATGAGCACGGTTGTGCTGAGTAGCAAGAATTTCGACTTGGTCGCTTTTGTTAGTGACGTCTATGACCCTATTCATTGTATGACGGAACTTGACGGATGGGAACATTTTAATTAGTTTATCCTGGATCTGTCCTAATACTGACAGTTCGCAAAATATCCCGTTGAGCACATTGGGGTTTACAGCCGTCTTTAGTAGGTCGAATATGTCGGCCTGCGAAGAAAATGTAATTTCGTGTCGGACCTGTGTTTGAAAAAATTGTTTAGTAGTTTTCCTTGCCGTTGTCCTCGAGTCGAGAATTAGTTGGTTTCTAAGGCAGTTTATTGCGTTTTGCACCGTCGGTATGGTGCGCGTGAGGGATTCCTCACTGTGATTTGTGAGACAAACCAACGCGTCGTCCTCATCAAGGTTGTTCATAAACTGCCTAGATAGTGCATTTGCGTCGAAATTCTCCTTTCCTGGTTTATACAAAAAATCGGGGGGAGAACTGCTCTACAGAAAGCCTTCAACCTTTTCATTTTTGCGTTTGAGCTCTTATCTGATATGGCAAAAATTAATGGCTGATGGTCAGTGAAAATATTAAGTTGTCTGACTCCATAAAGGTAGTTTCGCAGCTTTTGCAGGGCCCACACTATAGCTAATAGTTCTCGTTCATTCGTTGCATAGTGCTCCTCTGTACTGGACAGCGTTCGAGAAATCATCATAATGGGTCTTCCGCCTTGTGAAAAGACGGCACCTACTGCTTGCGAAGATGCATCTGTCGTGAGGTGGAATGGCTTTTCGAAGTCAGGGTAAAGAAGAAGGACTTCTTCCGAAGCCAAAATTTTCTTGATTTTTTCGAAAGCCGTAATTGCTTCGCTATCAAAGATAATTTCAATTTTCTTTGACTTATTTGTGCCCACTGTGCCGTTTTCTCCGCGTAAAAATTTAGTAAGAGGTTTGGCGATCTGTGCATAATCCTTGATGAATCGCCGATAATACCCGTAAAGGCCAAGAAAGGATCTTAGGGAGCGGAAGGTTTTGGGAATTTGATAGTTCAGAATAGCGTCGACCTTGTCAGGGCAGGTTTTAATACCCTTGGCTGATACGACGAAGCCCAAAAATTCAACCTCGCCTTTAAAGAACTTTTATTTTTCTAAAGAAACACGCATGTTTGCGTCGTAGAGCCTGGCAAGAATTCTGCCGATATCCCTGAGATGTTGTTCCTTTGTCCTTGAAAATATAATCACATCATCTATGTAAACGTGACAACATCCGACGATTTCGTCCCTAAGGATATCATCGAACGCTCTTTGAAAAATACTCAGCGCGTTCTTTAGCCCGAATGGGAGTCGGTAAAACTCGTAGTTTCCGTTATTTACCGAAAATTCGGTTTTCTCCCTATCACGATCAGCCAATTTCATCTGGTGGAATCCTGATTTTAGGTCTAGTGTAGTGAAGTAGGACGAATGGAGTAGGTTAGCTAAGATGACTGACATGTCGGGAATCGGGTATTTATCACTAGTAGTTTTCTCGTTCAATTTCCTGAAATCAACTACTAGACGCATTTTACCTTCGCCGTATTCATCGACTCCTTTCTTGTCGCCCACCCATATTGGGTTATTGTACGGTGATCGTGAAGGCTGAATAATGCCATCGTTAAGCAGATTCTCTATTTCCTTATTCACAAATTCGGGTGCTGCCATTGGATATGGCTACGCCTTTGAATAAACGGGCTCATTATCTGTAGTCCTAATGGTAGCAACGACATTGGTGTTATAAGGCAATGGTGTTGTGGGGTCCGCGAACACACCTGACTGATCTTGAATCATGGCTGAGAAATTATCGCTGAGTTCCGTGGGAATGGTTGTATTGTCAACCGCAAGATGATTTAGTTTCCCTGAATAAAGGTAAAGAAAGAAGCTTTTCCTCTTTGCCATCATAGTGTAAAATTCCCCTCTTTACGTCGATCGTCGCATTTGCTTTCATTAAGAGGTCGTAACCAACTATTCCGTCAAAGCTATTAAGGTAAGGTTGTACAAAGAAAGGGGTGGTTCTGCCGAGGACATTCACGAGACATTCTGAGGTGATCTTAGTTTTGCCGTGAATAGATTAAACTTAAAATGGGGTCTTTGTGGGTTTTATTCCCTTCAAAATATCTAAGTTCTTAATATAATTTTTTCGATGCTCCGGTATCGATCAAGAATTTAAGCTTTACCCCTCCTAGTGTCCTTGAAATGTAAGGGAGGAGGGATTGTCCCCTAAAAAATTAACTTCATTTGAAGTTCTTAGCTCGTCCTCGTCGTAACCAAAATTGGTTTCTGTATCGTCGTATTAATCGTAAGTATAATAGTGGTTATCGTAGGTCCTTTCGTCATGGTCCTTTGCTTGAGGATCGACTTGCTGCGCTAAGCTATTAATCCTTTGAACCTTTGTTATTGGCTGCCTGTCCGAACCTATTTGTCTTTTTACTGCTTTGTCTTGGAAGTTAA